>NC_052166.1:61062405-61231514 GCF_902713615.1 Scyliorhinus canicula
TATTATTATGACCAGAGATGGACCAGAATTATGAGTCAAAAGTGAAACATTGCTCGATTTTACCCCCCCTCCTCCCACCCACCTCAAATCCCCAGCTTAATGGCCATAAAAAAATTGTCACAATAATTAATCCGTTCCAAATCAGCTGATATCCTACAGTGAAATTGGGCTTTCTTCAGGTTCTCTGTTAGAATCCCTCACAAACAGGGACCAGGGGGAACGGTACCTGGGCGGCGGGGCGGGCGTCATGCAGGCGAGTGCAAGCCCCCGGGTGGTCGCCCGCCGGGCAGGGTGGTACCCTTGCACTGCTGGTGTCACCCGGACACCTTGGCAGTGCCAGCCAGGCACCCTGGCAGCACCATCGTGGCACCCTGCCTGGCAGTGCCACCTGGATGCCAGTCTGCAACCGCCTGGGTGCCCAGATGGCACTGCCTGGGTTCCATGCTGGCATTCTGCCCACAGCGGGATCATGCCAGGGGGGTGCCCTGCCTGTGTGAGGTTGGGTGCGGGGAGGGGGGGGTGGAACGACCTCCGGGGTTTATGACCCTCTTTGTAGGTGGGTCTGGGTGTGTGGGGGGGGGGGGGGGGGGGGGGGGAACGACCTCCGGGGGTAGCGTCAGGGCGTCGAGAAATCGTACGCCATTTAAAAATGGCGTCCCAATCCCTTCCTGCACTGGGAGCTCCACTCTCCAGAGCCCCTCAGAGTGGGAAATAATGCGAAGTGCGGCCGCAGGAGGGGTACAAGCGCTAGGAACGACCCCCTAATCCGCCCCAGAACAAACTCTATTTTTATTTCAATTAGATCGCGGCCAACGAGTGATGTATACGGTTACAACTCAGCATTATCACTTCTTTCACCCCCCCTCCCCGATTTATGTCATCAGCTTTTACAGTTCAAAAGCAACTTTAAAACGTACATGTGATAATCCCCCCCTCTCCCCTCCCCCCTTCCCCTCCCCCCCTTCCCCTCCCCCTTTCCCCTCCCCCCTTTCCCCTCCCCCCTTTCCCCTCCCCCCCTTTCCCCTCCCCCCTTTCCCCTCCCCCCCTTTCCCCTCCCCCCCTTTCCCCTCCCTCCCCCCTTTCCCCTCCCTCCCCCCTTTCCCCTCCCTCCCCCCCTTTCCCCTCCCCCCTTCCCCCCTTCCCCTCCCCCCTTTCCCCCTTTCCCCTCCCCCCGTTTCCCCTCCCCCCCTTTCCCCTCCCCCCTTCCCCTCCCCCCCTTCCCCTCCCCCCCTTTCCCCTCCCCCCCTTTCCCCTCCCCCCTTTCCCCTCCCCCCTTTCCCCTCCCCCCCTTTCCCCTCCCCCCCCCTTTCCCCTCCCCCTTCCCTTCCCCCCTTTCCCCTCCCCCCATTCCCCTCCCCCCCTTTCCCCTCCCCCCCTTTCCCCTCCCCCCCTTTCCCCTCCCCCCCTTTCCCCTCCCCCCCTTTCCCCTCCCCCCCTTTCCCCTCCCCCCTTTCCCCTCCCCCCCCTTTCCCCTCCCCCCTTTCCCCTCCCCCCCCCTTTCCCCAGACTTGTTGACCTCTGTCCTTTCCACGAAGTTTGGTCTGAATCTGATGTGCCAGTCGCTCTTTAGTTTTAGCATCACTCAGTGAGGTAAGCTGTGGTGCTTCTAACAACGCTGTGCTTTGCCTTTTCTTTCTTACTTGCCCCTAGTTGCTAAACGAGTGACTAATTCGCTAAATGAATGTTCTTCCTCCCTGTTTATGGTTTAATTTGCATCACCTTTGACCCAGGATAAAGAAAATGTAAGTAGGTTCGAATATCTCCAGAAGCATCTCTTTCCTCTTGATGTGGAACTGGAATTTTCCTCTTTCTGTCCAGTTTCCGAGTTTCTTCTGGCTGGGTTCTTTCTTTCCCCCGGAATTCTAATCCCGGTTTCTGCATGTCGAAATTAAATTTGCACGAAGATTTTTGTTTGTTTGTTTTTTTTGCACTGTTCCTGGCACCCGATTGGTTTTTGTCTGTCCAAAGTCATCCCAGCCTCTCAATAGCTGCATGTCCAGTACTTTGTGTGTGATATTTTTTTCGATGTGTTTTTGTGTGTACCGCGCATCATTGGTGTTCAGCAGTGTTGTCCAATAGACATTGCTGGCGAGGCAGCACGGTGGCGCAGTGGTTAGCACTGCTGGCTCACGGCGCCAAGGTCCCAGGTTCGATCCCGGCTCTGGGTCACTGTCTGTGTGGAGTTTGCTCATTCTCCCCCGTGTTTGCGTGGGTTTCGCCCCCACAACCCAAAAGATGTGCTGGGTAGGTGGATTGGCCACGCTAAATCAGGGGGCCTCACGGTAGCATGGTGGTTAGCATCAATGCTTCACAGCTCCAGGGTCCCAGGTTCGATTCCCGGCTGGGTCACTGTCTGTGTGGAGTCTGCACGTCCTCTCCGTGTGTGCGTGGGTTTCCTCCGGGTGCTCCGGTTTCCTCCCACAGTCCAAAGATGTGCGGGTTAGGTGGATTGGCCATGCTAAATTGCCCATAGTGTGTAAGGTTAATGGGGGGATTGTTTGGTTACGGGTATACGGGTTACGTGGGTTTAAGTAGGGTGATCATTGCTCGGCACAACATCGAGGGCCGAAGGGCCTGTTCTGTGCTGTACTGTTCTATGTTCTATGTTCTAAATTGCCCCTTAATTGGAAAAAATGAATTGGGTACTCTAAATTTATTTTTTTTAAAAGAAATTGCTAGTGAGTGATTGCGGCAAGATTCTTTTTTAGCCAGTCATGTCGTTTTTTTTTAACAAGGAGCCCTATTTTTAATACAGGCAAGTGTACTTTGCATGTGTTGTTTTACTTAACAAACCTCTGCCATCATTCAGTGACCAACAGCAGTCACAGCAATGGTTAAAACCTTCACACACTCGTGTTTCTTCACCTCACCGACAAACACTCAAGAAGGCTGACGTTCACAGTCATACGCCAGGCCAATGTAACAACTGAGATCGCATGTCCATTGGTGGCGTTCTATCACTTCAATTTTTATTTACGTAACAGAAATGCATTCGGACACATCTGGATTCGCTCTCTGCCACATCTGTCTAGTGGACAACACTGGTATCGTGTATTCTGAGACCGGCTAACCTACCGAGTGGCCACTGCATTTTTCAGCCAAATGATCGCTTCATAGAATCAGAATTTACAGTGGAGAAGGAGGCCTTTTGGCCCATCGAGTCAGTGCTGGCCCTTGGAAAGAGCACCCCACCTAAGCCCACACCTCCATCCTATTCCCGTAACCCAGTAACCCCACCTAACCTTTTTTGGACACTAAGGGGCAATTTAGCATGGCCGTTCCACCTAACCTGCACATCTTTGGACTGTGGGAGGAAACCGGAGCACCCGGAGGAAACTCACGCAGACACGGGCAGCACGGTAGCATTGTGGATAGCACAATCGCTTCACAGCTCCAGGGTCCCAGGTTCGATTCCGGCTTGGGTCACTGTCTGTGCGGAGTCTGCACATCCTCCCCGTGTGTGCGTGGGTTTCCTCCGGGTGCTCCGGTTTCCTCCCACAGTCCAAAGATGTGCAGGTTAGGTGGATTGGCCATGATAAATTGCCCTTAGTGTCCAAAATTACCCTTAGTGTTGGGTGGGGTTACTGGGTTATGGGGATAGGGTGCAGGTGTTGACCTTGGGTAGGGTGCTCTTTCCAAGAGCCGGTGCAGACTCGATGGGCCGAATGGCCTCCTTCTGCACTGTAAATTCTATGATTCTATGAACGTGCAGACTCCGCACAGACAGTGATCCAAGCTGGGAATCGAACCTGGGACTCTGGCGCTGTGAAGCAACAGTGCGAACCATTGTGCTACCGTGCTGCCCCCATCTTTCCTGGAGTTGGTGGCGTGTGAGGATACAGGGACTGTCTCCCAGTACTTTGCTCAAACAGGCCTTAACGTCCCGTATAAGCAGCAACAAGCAATGTTGGTAAACCTCTCTGCCATGGTGGAATCCAGCACCCGAATCCGGTGCGAAATGCTGGACCCAAAGGCAAAGCCATAAATAACTGTTTGTGCATTTTCCTCTGTTGATCTCTGAGGTGCACTCTGGCGCAGTCACTGTCTGAGAACTCACAATGAGAAATCACCCGAGTCCGCACCTCCAAAAGAGATCCGGGGTTTCCAGGCCTCTAGGGTTGCCCTGGCATCTGTAATAATTAAAGATTGATCTCGTGGCCACTTCTCCCAGCACCTCTGAAGAAAACTCATGGAGGTTATGAGAAAATGGGCAGCTTTTGTCATTTACTTTGAAAGCTGTTCATTAATTGTTCAGATATTGCAGATGGAGTTGAGGGGTGTTGTTTTATTTTAAATTAAGGGACAATTTATCATCGAATCATAGAATTTACAGTGCAGAAGGAGGCCATTCAGCCCATCAAGTCTGCACTGGCCCTTGGAATTAGCACCCCACCTCAGCCCACACCCGTAACCCAGTTACTCCACCTAACCTTTTAGGACACTTATGGGCAGTTTAGCATGGCCAATCTACCTAACCTGCACATCTTTGGACTGTGGGAGGAAACCGGAGCACCCGGAGAAAACCCACGCAGACACGGGGAGAACGTGCAGACTCCGCACAGATAGTGACCCAAGCCGGGAATCGAACCTGGGACCCTGGAGCTGTGAAGCAACTGTGCTTCCGTGCTGCCCTATTTAGCGTGGCCAATCCACCTTCCCTGCACATCTTTGGATGGTGGGGGCGAGACCCACGCAGACACGGGGAGAATGTGGGGGAGTGTTGTTTGACTGATGTTGGGATATTGAAGGGTCTGTCCGCTTTCCTATTGGCTGAGGAAGGCAGGGCACTAAGACGATGGATGATTAGGGGCAGGGTGGCGGTACCCTTGCACCCTGATTCCTCCAGGGATACGCCCAACTAGAGTGGGCAAGCGCAAAAGTGACCTTAATAAACACAGAAAATGCTGGAAATTCTCAGCAGGTCCGGCAGCATTTGCTGGCGGACAAACAGAGGCCAGGACATTCCGGTCCCGCCCGTGGCGGCAATCATCGAGGGCAGGACTGGAAAATCCTGCCCACAGTTGCTTCAGGTCAGTGACCTTTCATCTGAACTTGTATCTTTCAGACATCAGGTCACTGACTTGGATTGTTAACTCTGTTCCTCCCCATAGATTTTGCCAGACCTGGTGAGAATGTCAGGCATTTCCTGGGGTTTTATTTTCAGACTCCAGCATCTCCCGTTATTTTGCCTTTGTGAAAGTGACCCTATTCATTACCCGGGGCCAGCCGAGGCTTCCGGTGTGCTGATAAAGCGGAATAAATGCATTCCTCCGGTGATGTCGGAATGGATTTACGTGGTTGGTGTTTGTTTGACAGAAGCTCCGCTCTTGCAGTCATAAACAAATCGATGCTCCGCTCGGAAGGGTGGATGTCTTTGTAGATAGAAGCTCGCTCTTCGATTAAGGCACAGTTCAGGATTCGGGAGCACAGTTTGACGTTGCGAAGGCAGACCAGGAAATAGAAGAAATAGATAAGAAAGGAAGCGAGCAGAAGTTGAGGCTGAGTTTATTAACACTTTCGAAGAGGGCTGATTATCTGGTTGGGGTTGGGATTGTGGCTAATAAGGGTGGCACTTAGACAGAGATAATGAAAAATGAACATAAGAAATAGGATAATTCGGCCCTTCGAGCATACTTCATCATTCAGTGTCTATCTTAACTCTGCTGCTTCCCTGCCCCCATTGCCATATCCTTTGATTCCTTTCGTGTCTGATAATATCGATCCCAGTTTTGAATAAACTCGACGACTGAGCTCCCAAAGCCCCGTGGGATAGAGAATTCCAAAGATTCTGAGTGAAGAAATTTCTCCTTAGCCGAGTACAAAATGGCCGACACCATATCCTGAGATTATAGCCCCTGAATCGAGATTCACCAACCCAGGGACACGCCAGTCTCTCAGCATCTGACCTGTCAATCCCTCCGAGAGTGCTGCATGCTTAAATGACACAGTCCCTGGGACACAATAGTTCCTGAGTGGGATAGGGAAGGAAGGATGTTGCCTCGGGAGGGGGCAGCAGGATGGAAGAGTGTTAGTTGAAGGTGGATGAACATTTCTGGAGTTAAGCAGGACTTCCTTCAGGCAATACGAATGTGTGGTGCAGAACTTTCCCTCAGGAGGGTGAATATCTTGGGTACATCCATGGGAAGATGAGATGGGACATGGTCTGTGCAACTCGCTGACCTGATGGTTTGACTGAGCTGTTCTTCTCTCTTGTTCTTCATCAACATTGGGGGCAATGGTGGCAGAGTGGCAATGGTCACTGGACTGGTCGTCCTGAGGTCTAGGTTAAATCTATGGGGCATAGGTTCAAATCCAACCGTGGCAGCTGCCGATCATGAAGTCACCATCGATTGTCGTAAAAGCCCATCTGGTTCATTAATGTCCTTTAGGGAAAAAAATGTGTGTGGTGGTATGATTAACATAGCTGCCTGCCATTGGTGCAGAACACCGGCTTACCATTGGCCCTGGTCGGTCATGTGCCTCTCGACCGATTGGTTGAGACCAGTCATGTGACGGCTCCCCGATTGGTCGAGAGGCTGAGTTAACCCCGCCTCCAGGGCGAGGTATAAATACCCAGTACGCCCGGCGGTCGTCCATTTACTGTAGTCGACCGCAGGGCTAACATCTAGCTTATTAAAGCCTAACTTTTGTACAGCAATTCGTCTCGCGTTCAATTGATGGTTCATCAATGTGTCACTCTTACCAGGTCTGACCTACATATGACTCCAGACCCCACAACTGGCTCTCAACTGCCCTCTGCAATGGCCTAGCAAACCACACCATAAAAGGGCAACTAGGGATGGGCAACAAGTGCTGGACTTGCCAGTGATGTTCACATCCCATGAAAGAATTTTGAAAATAAATTTGTCTAAAAGTACTTTATATTGAGAAAAAAAATGATTTGTCCCCAGCATGGATAGAGCTCATCGTTTTAAACTTCTAAACTGTTGGGTCTGGAAGCTACATTTTTACATTAAACAATTTAAATATTACTTGAAGAAACTGCTCCACTTTAAGAAAATGGAGAGGAGAAAGTGTTTGGGATACATTTGCAAATTTCTGGGATTGGTCCCCATGTCTTGATAATTCGATCTCCTTTCACATTTGCCGTGTTAGCTCGTACATTGTTGTATCGGCACAGGTTACTGGTTACAAACCGGCGGAAAGCGCTTCCTATAATAGAAGCACTGTGTCCGGTCCCTCAGCCATTGGTAAGATAAGGGGGGGGGGGGGGGGGGCAGGAGATTGGGAGGGGATCTGAGGAAAGACGTTTTCACCCAGAGGGTGGGTGTAGGGCACCATAAGTCTGGAAAAGTAGTGGGGGTAGGGCGGGGGGGGGGGAGGGGGGGGGGGAGGGGTGGGGGGGGGGGTGGGAGGGGGGGGGAGGGGTGGGGGGGGAGGGGGGGGGTGGGGGGAGGGGGGGGGCAGGGGAGGGGGGGAGAAGGGGTGCACATTCCATCGCTTGAGGCCCTTTGTGTAATGTTGAGTCTCGTTCAAAGAATGTCTGGCTAAAATCTGCCGTTTCCTTTCACTTCGCATTGAGCAGCAAAGTGAGAATGAGGAGAACGGCTCCGGGGACAACTTCATGCATTCGATGGACCCTCAGCTGGAGAGACAGGTGGAAACCATCCGGAACCTGGTTGACTCGTACATGGGAATTGTCAACAAAACCATCCGGGACCTCATGCCCAAGACAATCATGCATCTCATGATTATCAATGTGAGTACGGGGGCCAGTTTTACCTATGACCTATCTACCTATGACCATGTTCTGTTTCTCTGTATAAAAAATATTTTGTCGACCTCCCGTTCGTTTGCGGAAACTTCTAATCCTGTCTCCGTCAATGGACTTCATAGAAGCTCATTCTTGGGATCTGGGCATCGCCGGCTGTGCCAGCGTTTATTGCCCATCCCTAATTGCCCCTGAGAAAGTGGCAGCGAGCTGCCTTGTGAAAATGAAATGAAATGAAAACCGCTTATTGTCACGAGTCGGCTTCAAATGAAGTTACTGTAAAAAGCCCCTAGTCGCCACATTCCGGCGCCTGTTCGGGGAGGCTGGTACGGGAATCGAACCGTGCTGCTGGCCTGCATTGGTCTGCTTTCAAAGCCAGCTATTTAGCCCTGTGCTAAACCAGCCCCGTTGAACCGCTGTAGTCCCTGTGGTGCAGGCACATCCAGAGTGCTGTTAGGGAGGGAGTTCCAGGATTTTTGAGCCAGCCACAGATAAAGAATTGGGGATATGTCTCCTAGTCGGGCTGATGTGCTAATTGGAGGGGAATGTCGAGGTGTCGGTGTTGCCATGTTCCTGCTGCTCTTGTGCTTCTCGTGAACAGAGGTTGCAGGTTTGGCAGCTGCTCTCGGAGAAGCTGCCAGAGCCTGGAAGGTGAGTTGGGATGACTACAAGTCATGAAAGATGCCATATAAATGCAAGTTTTCCTTATTGCCAAGTAACTATCAGGGGCTGGATTTTACTCTATCTACCGCCACTCTTCCCAGCAGGTTTAAAGGTGGAGCTGTGAATGTAATGTCCAGTGGGTGGCCTGCCTGTGCCTACCCGCCTGACTCTGCCCACACCACAATTTTAGCTGCCGGCTGGTGACATCACATAGCTTTCCCACCAGTGGGCCAACTGAGGCCCCTACGTGGGAAACTAATTCTCAGTTAAGGGCCTCATCCCACCGCTACTGGGATTTAATCAGCAGCGGGAAAGATCCACGCCAAGGGTTCCTGCAACCTGGCAGGTTTCCCAGCCCAGGCTGGTGGTGGACAGGGTGGGTAGGTATCCCTCCTGAACAGGCCCCTGGACCCATCAGAGGACCTCAGTCAGGTTTACCAATTCCCGTTTCCCCCCCCCCCCCACCCAGACTGCCCTCTCCCCAATACCTCTCAAACCCCAGCCCACCCCGCGCCCTCCTCAACCCCTCCTTTCCCGTCCCCAACAAGGCCTGCTAGCTTGACACAAAATGAAACCCCAAACACTTACCCAAATCCTTATCCAACGCTCCATGCCATTGTTCTGGAGGGCTGCCAGACTTCCAATGGCCTTCCTCATCCAGAATGGTGGTAGTCAATTGGCCTTTAAATAACTGCGGGGCAGCCGGTGCTCCCCTCAGTGGACCAATGGGGAGGGGAATCCAGAGACTGATATAATTCAACCTCTGGTGTCAACTGGTTCCGAGTCATGTCTATTCGGAGCGGAACCAACAGCTGGTTTCTGCCACCAGCTTCACTCTTCCAGTGTGGAAGAGCCATTTTGTTCATTAGGGCCTGGAGACCTCTGTCATAATATCCACTCATGTATATCATCAGATGCAGACAGGCAGTGATTGACACACAGGATAACCAATGAACACACACAACACAGAACAACCAATCACCAGACGGGACACCACCACTATAAAGCCCACAGGGCATTAAGACTCTCCCTCTCTCACAGGACACGGCTACTGAGATAGTTACAGTGCACAGGCCAGTGAACATCATCACCATGTGGTAGAGAGCTAGTCTAGTCAAGCCAGTAGAAGGTTATCAGTTAGGTTAATAGAGTGTCAACCCACAGCAGATTATGTACAGCAAGCAGCAAAACAGTGTTGGACCATTTCCTGTGTCGGAAGCCTGTTTCTCATTTCGCTGCATCCAGTTGCAGTCAATGTTAGACCACCTCAGATAACACATCAACCTCCATCTTGGATTACTGCTGGTACCCTGCCTGGGGGATCATACAGTGACATAGATCATGCAGTCCCTGGACTGGCTTCATTACTATTAGCATGAGCGGGTGCATTGGGGCTGGCTGGGAGGCTGACCCATGAGCGCTTACGTGGGGAGGCCTTGGGGTCTGGGTTTCTGGTCGGGGTGAGGCAGGGCTGGACCAGAGTGATTCAACCCATTTGCATTCCAGCCGGGTGGTCTTGAGTGTTATTTGTCGACGGGCTGAAGCTCTGTTCAGGACTAACGTTGACTCCTTTCTCTTCACCACCTGCGACAGACAAAAGACTTCATCCAGTCCGAGTTACTGGCTCAACTCTACTCGTGTGCAGACCAGAACATCCTGATGGAGGAATCCCCCGAGCAGGCACAGCGTCGTGACGACATGCTAAGGATGTACCATGCCCTGAAAGAAGCCTTAAACATCATCGGTGACATCAACACCACCACCAGCAGCACCCCCCAACCGCCACCTGTCGATGACTCCTGGCTGGGAGTGCGAGAAACCCCGTCCGGGCGAAGGTTTGTAAACGAACACTCAGACCCATAGATACATAGATACATAGAACATACTGTGCAGAAGGAGGCCATTCGGCCCATCGAGTCCGCACCGACTCACTTAAGCCCTCACTTCCACCCTATCCTCATAACCCAATAACCCCTCCTAACCTTTTTTGGACACTAAGATCAATTTAGCATGGCCAATCCACCTAACCTGCACCTCTTTGGACTGTGGGAGGAAACTGGAGCACTCGGAGGAAACCCACGCACACACGGGGAGAACGTGCAGACTCCGCACAGACAGTGACCCAGCGGGGAATCGAACCTGAAACCCTGGCACTGTGAAGCCACAGTGCTAGCCACGTGTGCTACCGTGCTGCCAACCCATGGTTACCGTTCAACCCATGTTGAAACATAAACTCTCGCCTGGTATAACCTGTGGTAAAGACATTGGTGGCAATTATCTGCCCATTTTGGGCCAAGCTGATTTTAAACACCACCTGATTTTACTTGATGTAAGGAGATGTGGAGGAATTCTTTTTCTCCGATGGCCGTCAGACCTTGGAATTCTCTTTGCCAAAGAGCAGTGGAGACTGGGTCATTGAACATATTGTGCCTCTAACAGACCTGTGAGAAACGTTATAGCTCAGCTCATGGCATAATAGGGACGGTAGCAACATGGATACAGAATTGTCTGAATAATAGGAAGTAGAGAGTCATGCCCAGTCACTATTTTTCAGCTTGAAGGAAGGCTTGTAGTGGAGTTCCCCAGCGGTCAGTATTGGGACCCATACCTTTCCTGATAATATATTAATGATCTAGATCTTGGTGTGCAAAGGGCAATTTCAAAGTTTGTGGGTGACACCAAACTTGGAAGTATTGTAAACTCTGAAGAGGACAATGTAGAACCTCAAAAGGCCACAGACAAATTGGGTGGAGTGGGCAGATAGGTGGCAGATGAAGTTCAATGCGGAGACGTGTGGTGATGCATTTTGGTAGGAAGAACAGCGAAAATATAAAATAAGGGGTAGAATTCTTAGAGGGATACAGGAGCTGAGGGCCCTGGGTGTATATGTGCATTGGTCATTGAAGGTGACAGAACAGGTGGGGAGAGTAGTTAATAAAGTATTCTGGGTTTTATTAATAGGGGTATAGAGTACAAGAGTGAGTAGGTTATGCTGAACTTATACAAGACACTAGTTTGCCCTCAACTGGAATATTGTGTACAGTTCAGAGCGCCACACTACAGGAAGGATGTGAACACATTGGAGAAGGTGCAGAAGAGGTTTACAAGAACGGCGTCAGGGATGAGTTGTAATGATATGCATAAAGCAAGTTTGTACATCTTGTTATGCATGACATCCGCCCACTAGGTGGCAGTGTAAACCCACCACTTGACCCTGTAGTCTGGGGAGTTGGGAGTAGGTTGCGCTGGAGGATAGACCTATTTTGCAGTAGCTCTACAATAGTTAACTAGTGTCAGCAGTTTATTATTTTATTTATCATATTATCTTATCACGCAGTTGTTCTACAATAAAGTATTTAAACTAGATGTTCCGTAGTTCATCTTTTCACTTTGGCCAGTCTACAGAACATGACATGAGTAACTTCAATTAGGGAGAGAGATTGGAGAGGTTGGGAGTGATCTCCTTGGAGAAGAAGGCCAAGAGGAGATTTGATAAGTGTTCAAAGTCATAAAATTCACAGATTTGGGTAGAGTAGATAGTGAGAAACTGTTCCCACTTGTGAAAGCATCGAGAACCAGAGGGCACAGATTTAAAGTGATTTTCAAAAGAACCAAATGGGCTGTGAGAAAAATCCATTTCACACAGTGAGTGTTTGGGGTCTGGAGTGCTCTGCCTGGAAGTGAGGTGGAAGCAGGTTCAAACGAGGCATTCAGGAGGGTATTAGATGATTATTTTTGTGCAGGGGTAGGGGGAAAAGGCATGCTGCACGTTTGGAGAGCTGCTTCAGACCCGACGGGCCAAATGGCCTCCCTCTGCAACTTAACGATTCTGTGATATTCAAGGCTGAGTGAGAGATTTCCGATTGACAAGGGAGTGGAGGCCAGCTGGGGAAATAGGGTTAAGGCCACAATCAGATCCACTATGACCTTATTGAGTGATAGAGCAGATTCAAGGGGCCGAATAGCCAACTCTTGATCCCGTTTCTTACGTAAATAACATTTAAGGAGCAGGAGTGGATCATTTGGCTCATTCAGTAAGACTATGGCTGATCTTTTGCCTCAACTTCACTTACCATCTGATCAAAAATCCGTCTATCTCAGTCTGGAACATTCTTGGTCCTGTCACTGGTGGATATCAGTCCTGAGGATCCCTACCCGCTACACTCTCACAGGCCTCTATTTCACTATTGTTGAAGAAGGATAAGGATCAAACAGAGTGTGGATCATACCGGCCTATCTCGCCATTAAATGTGGACGCCAAGCTACCGGCTGCGGTGTTGGCGGTAAGGTTGGGAGCCCCTACTCCCTGAGGTGATTGCGGAGGATCAGACAGGCTTTGTCCAAGGCCGGCAATTGTCAGCCAGTATTCGGAGGCTGTTGAATGTTGTTCTCTCCCCGTCCAAGAAGCCCCAGCTGAAGAGGATTGTGTCCTTAGATGCCGAGAAGGCAGGATGGAGTGGAGGTAACTTTTCAAAGTTCTGGAATGGTTTGGTCTAGGGCCAAAATTGACTTCATGGGCACGGTTGTTGTAAAGGGCCCCCCTTGGCTCGTGTTAATACCAATTCCTTGAGTTTGGGGTACATCCATTTGAATAGGGATGTCCAATGTCTCCCCTCCTATTTGCATAAGCGATTGAGCCCTTAGCCATAGCTTTGAGGGTTTCGGGCATTTGGAAGGGAATAGAGAGGAGAGAGGGAGCATAGGGTGTCCCTATATGCTGACGATCTGCTGCTTTATGTGATAGACCCAGTCCCCACCATGGGGGATATAATGGAGCTATCAAGCAGTTTGAGTTCATTTGCGGGTTACATGTTGAATCTGTGTGGAGTTTGTATGTTCTCCCTCTGTCTGCATGGGTTTCCTTCGGGTGCTCCGGTTTCCTCCCACAGTCCAAAGATGTGCCGGTTAGGTGGATTGGCCAGGCTAAAAATTGTCCCTTAGTGTACAAGGATGTACAGGTTAGGTGGGGCTATGTTAGTTGAGCGGTGAATGGGCCCGTCAGTAGGGTGTACTGTCACTGAATCGGTGCAGACCTGATGGGCCAAATGGCCTCCTTCTGCATTGTGGGGATTCTATGGAATGAGTTGGGCAGTTCTTTGACCTCCGAGCGAGCCGAGGTTGTGGGGACCGGCAGGAAGTGGAGTTGTGGCCACAATCAGATCAGCCAAGAGCTTAATGAAGGGTGGAGCAGGCTGAATGGGCCAAATGGCCCACTCCTGTTCTTCTACTTCTTATGGAAAGCTCTGCACCTCTCTTAACTGCTCTGAGAACTTGCTTCATAACCATTTCTTTGACCAAGATTTTGGTTAATGCAGCTAATATTTCTTCCTCTGTCTCAGTGCCATTTTCTATCTGTTTATGCTTCAGCGATGCATCTTGAGATGTTTTGTTGATAGGTGTATGATATAAATGTAAGGTATTGCTGAGAATGGAACAATTTACCAGACAAAGTGGTTGAGGCAGGGATTCTGTATCCTAAGGAAAGATGAGCAAGATTTGGGTCTATGAGGAGCATATTTTTGATCGGTCCAGCAAAGAGCCTGTGCAAACGCAATGGGCTGAATGGCCTCTATCAGTGCTATAACCGTCTATGGTCCGATGATGTTTGCCGGTGAGTAATACAGACTTAACTAATTACCTTTTCTTCCCCCTAGGTCTCCAACCTCCAGTCCTACACCACAAAGGAGAGCTCCTGCGGTTCCCCCAGTCAGGCCTCTGTCTCGAGGTCCTGCCCCAGGCCCTCCACCACCTTCTGGCCCCCCTCCTCAAGGACCCCCCGGTAGTGCCCCGCCAATTCCCTCTCGGCCTGGCGCCTCTCCAGATCCATTTGGGGCTCCGCCTCAAGTCCCCTCCAGGCCCAACCGGGCTCCTCCTGGTGTCCCCAGGTAGGTAATCTTTTGAATCTCGAGCGATCACACGTTACAGGGGAAGAAACTGACGTTTTTAGGTGACCAGAAGGTCAGACTTGGTCAAACACGTCAGCATGGCGATAGGCCCTGGAGATTAATTGGAACAGTAACCAACATGCTTAGGTGGAACGAGAATGACCTGAGGATAGGGGTTGCAATTGGCACTGCTCTCGTACAAACACTCATACCAAGTTCCTCTGTGTGTTATTGTAACTTAGTTCTTGCCTTACTTCATTGCTACCCAACTGTAACACAATTCAGCAGAACTCTGCGCCGGTTAGTTGACCAACTTGTCTGTTCTTCTTTTTCGTCTTTCAGTAATTCAGGCACTCTTAGAGCTGTCAAGTTAACTCCTCCAATGTACCTGCTCTGCCGGTGTGCTGTTGCTAACCCATTCTTTCGTAAATCAAATATTATTCTCATTGCATTTTTAAGGGTTTTTGAGCAAAGGATTGCGCACCCAGAAGGTAAATACAGTTTAGGATGAGTATTCATTCCATCATAGCTAGCTCGCCCAGAAATATCAAACTGTTCTCCCCCCCCCCCCCCCCAATCCCCCAGCCCCCCCCCCCCCCCCCCCACCTCTGTTCTGCCTTATTCCCATAGTAGCACTGAGTTGTATTTCTTGACTGAATCCAGGTTTATTGGGGCTCATTCTAACCCGATTTTCCAGGCAACAAATCGGATGGATTGCTGCCTTTACACTTTGTCCAATGTTACTCAATTTGCCTTGCATCTCGAGCACACAGATTAGGAACAGGAGTAGGCCACTTGGCCCCTCGAGTCTGCTCCGCCATTCAATAAGACCATGACTGGTCTGATTATAACCTCAACTCCTCACTTCCGCCTACCCCTAGAAACGTTTTGGCCCCTTTGCTTACCTCTGCCTCATAAATGCTGAGACTCCGCTTCGCCCCCTTTTGAGGAAGAGAATTACAAAGAGCCCCAACCCTCTGAGAGGAACAGTCTTCTCATCCCGGTCTTAAAATGGATGACCCCCTTCTTCTTAAACAGTGACCCCTAGTTCTAGATTCTCCCAGAAGAGGAAACACCCTCTCTACGTCCACCCTCAGGATCTGATATGTTTCAATCAAGTACTTCAATGGAAAGTTTGATCGGGGGGGGGGGGGGGTGGTTTGGAAAACAGTTATCTGAGTCGTACCTGGCCTGTTCTTGCCAGGTGCATTTGAGTTAAAATGGCTCCCTTTTTTCTCCACTATCCTCCTCAAAGGTACATACTGCATGTGAAGGCCTTTTCTGACATCAGTTCCAATTTGTCCTTCATTGGTTTGAAGCTGAACCCTTCTTAGCCCCCACTGGTGGTTTAAGTGGAAGTGTGGTTCCAGAGTTGACTCCCCAGGTCCGCTGAGCTGAAAAGCAGGTTTTGAGATTCTGACTAAGCTCATGTTTGAAGAACGGGCGCCTACCGTGAGACACTAGGAGCTCATTGGACCAGAGCAAGATGCCACCTAGTGGCTCAGGGCCCACAAGTGAATGGGGAGGAGAGAAAAAAGTGACATCTACCGGACAAGCAGTGACCACCCATGGGTGCGGACCTGTAGTTCACAGCTAGCCAAATACTTGGGCTCCAGTTGGTTAGACAGAACCCTGTGCAGAGTGCATCTATTGTAAGGTAGGCGTCATAGTGTAGATTCCAATGTAGGAATGCACGGTCGGATAAAATGAACTCCGGTTTATTTAATTACACGCAACTAACACAATACTTCTCCTCGCCCCGAAGGGTCGCCCTCCCCGACCTGCACCCAGGTCAGGGTTTTTTATACAGTGAGGTTCCCCTTTGTTAAGGAGGAAACTCTGCCCCATTTTACCGGGGTAGTTCATACTCCGTGGTCGTCACAGGGAACCGGATAGTGCATAGTCTGTGGCTGGCGGTAAGAGCGGGAGAGACTCGTGATCAGCCACACTTGATGTGGCGTGGCTCCCCTCAAACTACAGGCCCTGGCGACAGACCAGTGACCTGTTTTGGGAATGACTACAATGGAAACAGAAGTCTGCTTTGGTGCATCACTAGGTGTTGGAAGAGGATGGGTGCGGATGGTCTGTGAAGTAAGAGTACACAGAATTATGATGATGGTGAGGGAAAAGAAACAAGAGAGATGAGGCAAATTTCTTTTACACAGTGAGTTGTTGTGAATGGGAACCTGAAAGGTTGGAGGAAACCGAGTCAGCGGTACTTTCTCAGAGCTAACATTTCAAGTTGAAACGTCAGCTCTTTTCTCTCCCTTCAGATGCTGCCAGACCTTTTTTAAAAATAAATTTAGAGTACCCAATTCATTTTTTCCAATTAAGGGGCAATTTAGCGTGGCCAATCCACCTGCCCTGCACATCTTTGGGTTGTGGGGGCGAAACCCACCCAAACACGGGGAGAATGTGCAAACTCCACACGGACAGTGACCCAGAGCCGGGATCGAACCTGGGACCTCGACGCCGTGAGGCATCAGGGCTAACCCACTGCGCCACCGTGCTGCCCAGATGTTGCCAGACCTGCTGAGATTTTCCAGATGTTTCAGATTCCAGCATCCGCAGTAATTTGCTTTTATCCAGTACTTTCTCAGAACTGGATAGGTACTTGAAGGACAGAAATAGAAGTGCAGGGCTAGGAACAAAGAGCTGGGGGAGTTGGATTAACTGGGCAGCTCAGGAAGGCAGATAGCACAGACATGGTGGGCCGAATGACCCCCTTCTTCCTTATATGATTCTCTGATACCGCGGGTCATTGTCAGGCACTTTCCTGCAGCAGGAGTAGGAACTGGGCCCAATAGACCCATTGCTTTATTTGGATAGGGCCCTCTCACTAGCTGATGGAACCTGGAATAACAAAGGCCGTGCAGCCTTTCACAGGAGGAAAAGAGGGGGGGGGGGAAACATCCCAGCTCACCACGGTGGTGAGTGGAAGCCAAGAGGAGGAGTGATTGAGGGCCACAGGCAAAGGAGAATCAGGCCGCAACTACTGAGCCACATAATTATAAAAGGAAGAACCTGCGTTTATAGTGTGACCTCAGGATTTACCAAAGCGCCCAACAACCGACCCACCCACAAATTACTGGTCAATCGATACATAGGAAGTTATTCTGATGTAAAAGTTACAATTGAAGCTCATTTACAGAAATCCCTCCTTTCAGATTATCTTCTCTGCCCGTTAAAGGAAAGGGAAACTTTCATTTTACCAGTGTCGTTCAGGACTTCCCATGATGCATTACAACCCGATGGAGTGCTTCTTTGAAACGTAGCCAATGTTGTCATGTAAATAAAATTGTGAACAGCAAGGACCCCCACGGACAGCTATGTGATCAATATCAGATAATCTATCTTAATAATGCTATTTGAGGGATGAATATTGCTCAGAACTCCCTGTGAAACAGCGCCACCAGACATTGCCTCCATAGGAGAGAGCAGAGTGGTGGGGAGGGGAAGTTGCTTTTGTTTAATCTCTCACCTGGAGGGCAGCGTGTTGTAAAAAAAACCCATCTGGTTCACAAATGTCCTTGAGGGAAGGAAATCTGCCGGCCTTACCCGGTCTGGCCTACACGTGACTCCAGTCCCACAGCAATGTGGTTGATTCTTAACTACTCTTTGAAATAGCCCAGCAAGCCACTCAGTTCAAGGGCAAACAGGGATGGACAACAAATGCTGGGCTTGGCAGTGATACCCAAGTCCTTGAAAGAAGAGGCCCAAGTCCTTGATAGAATAACCTCTCTCTCTCTCTCTCTTTCTCCCTCTCGCTCTCTCTTTCTCTTCCGCCCCTCTCTCACTTCCCCCCCACTCCCGATCTGTCTATCTGTCGAGTTCTGTGTGCGGCGCTTGACCTTCCCAGTCTAGCTGCCTATCTGTCTCTTGACTCTGCCATCCATCTATTTCTCCCCTTCCCTTTTCCTGTCAAGCTGTTCAATCACACGTTTGTCTGTCTTCTTCTTTTGTGTCTGTCTGTGTCTCTCTTTTTCATTGTATGTCTCTCTCTCTCTCTCTCTCTCTCCTTATCCTTTGGTAAAATCCATCCCTACTGATTGCTCTAATTTAAGGAGAGTGTGGAATTTTAACGCAGTGGAGCTGTGGGTTTTCATAAATCTACCTGGGGCACAAATGTCTCTGGTGAAGTCATTGTGCTCATTGCTGAGTCTGTTGGAGGAGGAAGCAGAAGTCTGGCCAGTGCAGCCCCATTCACGGTGGAACCGCACGAAAACAGTAAGGCCATTCACTAGCCTGAGACCAACCAACTCACATTCCTCATTAACGGTTCAACTCTCTCCTTTTTTTTCCCCTTCCAAGGTTTTTCAGGAGACTGGGTTTAATTGGTAGGTGAGATTGGCAACCACAGCAATGTGCATTTATATAGCGCCTTTAATGTAGCAAAAAAGTCCCCAAGGCCCTTCACAGGAACACAATCCGACAGAATATGACACCGAGTCACCTGAGGAGACATTGGACAAATGTGTCAAAGAGGAATGGCCTAAGCAGTGTCTTGAAAGGCAGAATTAGAGTTTTAGGGCGGGAATTAATGATATTAAAGGCCAGGAAACTGTAGGCTTGGCCGCCAATGATGGAGCGATGGGAATCCGGAATTTGCAAACGTTTGTAAAATGCACTCACTGGTCAGCAACATGATCCCAGCACCTTATCTTCTAAAGAGTAGAAGTCCAGATGAATGGATCTGTTCCATTAATGAAGGACTCCACCAAGATCCAAAAGGATGGAAGAGAAGGCAATCAAGTTTGAAGTTTAGGTCGTGCCATGGTTTCGGAAAGGTTGTAGGTGGTAGGACGGAGGACAGCCTCAGTGTGGCAAAGACATCTTAACCATTTTGACTTGAGAGCTTGGAAATAGGTTTGTGTAGAGAAGGAGATGGTCTGATGATTTCAACATGTCCAGCAGGTGGAGAAGAGGGAGTGCGGGCAGGTGTGAAGAACACCGACCATTGAAATATAAAACCGAAATATTCCTCGTTGAACCTTTAAAAATAGTCTTCAACTTAAATGTTTGTCAACTCAAATTGAATAAAGTCAACCATCCCAGAAAAGATTACATAGGATCTAAGGCACAGAAACAGGCCATTCCGTGTAGGTGTCTATGCTCTATTCGCGCTTTCTTCCATCTTTCTTTATCTAAATCTATAATTGTAGCCCTCTAGGCCGGAATTCTCCGGCCATTGGGATTTCCTGTTCCCACTGGCAGCGCACTCCCACCCGTGGGTTTCCCTGTGGGATGGCTTCAATGGGAAATCCCTTTGACAAGTGGTGGGAAGAGAGACTCCTGCTGCCAGTGAATGGCACGCCGTCGAGAAACACGCGGCTGGGAGACCAGAGAATCCCACCCCGCTATAACCTCCTCTCTCATTGGCTTACGTAACTTCCCCTTAAATGCATCTATTCTATTCGCTCCAACCACTCTGTGGTACTGATTGCTACATTTACTGTTTTCATTAGAAAGACGGAGGTTGAGGGGCGACCTGATAGAGGTCTACAAGATTATGAGGGGCATGGATAGAGTGGATGGGCAGGCACTCTTTCCCAGGGTGGAGGGGTCAGTCATCAGGGGGCATGGGTTTAAGGTCCGTGGGGCAAAGTTTAGAGGAGATGTGCGAGGCAGTTTTTTTTTTACACAGAGGGTGGTGAGTGCCTGGAACGCGCAGCCAGGGGAGGTTGTGGAAGCAGATACATGAATGGTGTTCAAAAGGCGTCTCGACAAATACATGAATAGGATGGGTATAACGGGATGTGGCATTAGGAAGTGCTGAGGGTTGTGGCCAAGGTTGGTATCATGACCAGTACAGGCTTGGAGGGCCGAAGGGCCTGTTCCTGTGCTGTATTGCTTGTTGATCTTTGTTAATTCTCGCCACTCTGTGTAAACAATTTATTCTGAATTTGCTATTGGGTTTCCTGGTGGCTGTCATTTTGACAGCCTCCAGTTTAACTCTTCCCAACAAGTACAAACCTCTCTGGAGGAGATTACCGAGTCAGGGAGGGGCAAGGCCAATAGAAGAAGGGTGAGAATTAAAAAATCAAAGTGTTGCTTGATTGACAATGAGCCAGCATCGGTTCGCGAGCGCCGAGGTGATAGGGGAACGGGGCCTGATGTGAGTTGAGAACCAGGCAGCAGAGTTTTGGATGACCTCAGTTTATGGAGGGTGGAGTGTGGGAGACCAGCCAGGATTATGCTGGAATAGTTGGGCCAGAGGTAACAAAAAACCTGAATGAGGGTTTGCTTCATTTCTTCCCAATTCATTTTTTCCCAATTAAGGGGCAATTTAGTGTGGCCAATCCACCTACCCTGCACATAGAACATAGAACAGTACAGCACAGAACAGGCCCTTCGGCCCTCGATGTTGTGCCGAGCAATGCTCACCCCACTTAACCCACGTAACCCGTATACCCGTAACCCAACAATCCCCCCATTAACCTTACACTACGGGCAATTTAGCATGGCCAATCCACCTAACCCGCACATCTTTGGACTGTGGGAGGAAACCGGAACACCCGGAGGAAACCCACGCACACACGGGGAGGACGTGCAGACTCCACACAGACAGTGACCCAGCCGGGAATCGAACCTGGGACCCTGGAGCTGTGAAGCATTGATGCTAACCACCATGCTACCGTGAGGCATCTTTGGGTTGTGGAGGTGAAACCCACGCACACACGGGGAGGATGTGCAAACCCCACACGGACAGTGACCCAGAGCCGGGATGGAACCTGGGACCTCGGCACCGTGAGGCAACAGTGCTAACCACTGTGCCACTGTGCTGCCCGGGTTTACTTCATTTCATGTCGTTCACTTTGAGGAAGTTATAGAAGTATAGATTTTACAGTGCAGAAAGAGGCCATTCGGCTAATCGAGACTGCAACGGCCCTTGGAAAGAGCACCCTACTTAAGCCCATCCCAGTAACCCCATCTAACCGTTGGACACTAAGGGGCAATTTAGCATGGCCAATCCACCTAACCTGCACATCTTTGGACTGTGGGAGGAAACCGGAGCACCCGGAGGAAACCCACACAGACACGGGGGAGAACGTGCAGACTCCACCCAGACAGTCATCCGAGGCCAGAATTGAACCCGGGTCCTTGGCGCTATGAGGCAGCAATGCTAACCACGGTGCTACCATACCGCCCTTAAAGTCCTCTGAACTCTCAATTGAAATTTCAGCCGATAACTATCATCTAACTACCTTGCAAAGATTCCACTTTATCACTGTTTATTATATCATGGAAAAGCGGAACTGAAAAGCAAACTATTGTGGATGCTGGAAATCTGAGATTAAATCAGGAAATGCTGGAAAAATGGAGCAGGTCTGGCAGCCTCTGCGGAGAGAGGAACGCGGAATTGAAACGTTAACTCTGTTTCTCTCTACATTTTTGTATCACAGGGTAACTTTGTGCAGAATTGGTCACAGTGTTTCACAGCTTGTTGCAATATTTGAAGAGGGAGTCTTGGCCATTCTGATGCTCAGTAATTTATGTAATAGAGGCCGCTGTGTTTGAAGGTGGTCTTCCATGGGGGGGGGGGGGGGGGGTCGGTTTTTAGCACCCCTGTAATTATTACAGAAGGGGACTGCGCCGTTTTGCTGACCTGGAGCAGAATTTTAATTTTTGCCAGTGATGATCCAGGCGATAATGACTGGTTATGCCAGAGCCTGAAAATTAAATCTCTCTTTTTTTACGCAAAGCTCTGTTATTAAACAATTTCCAACGTGCCCCTCCTCGTTGTAACAATGACAGAGACGTGGGCCCAAAGATCCCTTGGGGGTGGGCTGGAGGGGGGGGGGGGGGGGGGGGGGGGGGGTGGGGGGGGGGGGGGGGGGGGGGGGGGGGGGGAGGGGGGGGGGGGAGGGGGGGGTGGGGCGGGTGGCGGGTGGCGGTGTTGAAGGTTCCGTCAGATCTCCACCTTTTCTGGAAACGTCTGACATACCACACGTTCAACACAAGGGTCATTACATCTGATGTAATTCCAAGAAGAGCCTAGCTACCACATGGCGAATGGGATAATTTAACTTGAGGAGCGGCTGGATAGACACCCGAGAGGGAAAGGAATAGACGGATGTGTTGATGGGGTGAGATACAGGAGGATGGATGGAGGTTCATGTGGAGTATTAATACCGGTATAGACCCTCTGCGCCAAATGGCCCGTTTCTGTGCTGTAAATTCTATGTCATTCTAGAAATAGTCAACTTCTTCTGAGGGGGAGGGAAGAACATTCGAGGGAATGGGGTTTGCTATTCATTGCTGTGACTGCCTTTTGCGGAGCTTGGTGACGTGTGATCATCTGGGAGTGTCCCTTTGTAGGGTCTAGTGGATCTTCTGATTAACTATTGACAGATAAAGCCTTGTGTTGTTACAGCTGTGTCATCACAAATACATTCAGGGTATACAGTCCCATTTACTGACCTTCACCCTATGTCTGTTGCACGGTAGTTCCACTGCTGTGCTCCTTTCTGTGAATGGTCCACTTATGGAGAGGTGTTGCCATGGTGATAAAGCCAAATGTGGCATTAAGGATGCCAGTAGTGGTGAGGAGCAGAAGTTTCCTCGGAGCAGGGGATGAAGGAGATAGTTTCTTACACAGAGTGGGGTGTTGTTAGAGGCTGTAAAATTGAATGGTGTGTCCTTAATGACTATTGAGAAGCTGACTGCTGTCATTCTTTACCGTGGATTCTGGCCCATTTTAGACGCACAAGTGATTACTGTGCTCAAGTTCAGAAACAGCTGTAATTAAACCTGGTGTATTAAGTCGCAACTTGCATATAAATGACGGCATTGTCTTGTAACTCGCTTTTCGGTAAATGTGCCATCAGTCCTGACTGCGTATGGAACGCCCTTCATATCCAGAGGATCCAAAATGATTCTCAATCATATGACAACACTCAGGCCCATCCTAGAAACTGATGAGAATTAGATGACGATCTGTGAAGCACAATCCTGCCCAGGTTGTGAAGGATGTTGGAGACGATGAGCTAAATCAGATTGTGAGCAGATGATAAGAACATGAGAACTAGGTAGTGGATCCGGAGAACAGGATTTGCTCGTTTCTGTAAGGAACTACAGAGTCGTGAACACAGCCCAGTCTATCATGTAAAACCGCCTCCCATCCACTGACTCTGTCTACATCTCCCGCTGCCTGGGGAAAGCGGGCAGCAGAATCAAAGACCCATTCCACCCGGGTTATTCTCTCTTCCAACTTTTTCCATCAGGCAGGAGATACAGAAGTCTGAGAACACACATGGAACAGACTCAAGGCCAGCTTCTTCCCCGCTGTTACCAGACTCCTCTTATGGACTGAACTGATCTCTTCACACATCTTCGCTACCGAGTAGTACTACAATCTATGCTTCACCCGTTGTCTGTGTCTGTGTATTTGCATTGTGTATTTATGTAGGTCCAATGTTTTTTCATGCACAAACGATCTGTTTGGACTGTACGCAGAATAATACTTTTCACTGTACCTCGGTACACGTGACAATAAATCAAATCCAGCCCGATCCAATCTTTCTCTGCTGTTGCTCTGCCTCACTATTAAGCTGTTGTTACTCAAAATGTGATGCAGTTTGATGGGCAGGTTCGCGCCATTCTTGAAGCAAGCTCCTCTCAGTCATTTAATGCCAATTCTATTGCACTTCAAGGAGAACTTCAGTGTGTCCTTGAAGCATTTTCTTTGACCTGCCCTGGAATGTTGGCTCTTTGAGAGTTGGGAAATCAGGACCTGGCGGGGGTGATAGTTTTCAGCCATGGGGACACAGAAGTCCAGTCCATTGAAGTTGATCTTGCAGGAGCTTTGCCCAAATGCTTGTGGAACTGGCTTCAATAAGGGCACTGGCATTTGCTTAATGGTCCTCCTATTGAATCCGGAGGACGTGACGGAGGTATTGCTGATGGAATTTCTTTCATACTGTCTCTGGTTAGCAGTCCAGGTCTCACTGAGGTACAGGGGTGTGGTGATGATAACTGCTCCGTGCACTAATGTCGGAATTTTCCGGCCGTCACATCAGCGGGATCTTCCGGTTCTGCTGACAACGCATCCCCGGCTCCGGTTTTCCAGCAGCGACGGGTTCATTCAACGGGAAACCCCATTGACGATGGTGTGACCAGAAGATCCCATCATCAGCCAATGGCTGGGCCACCTCTGCCGCCATGAAATATGCGATGGGTTGTGTGGGAAACCCTGCCTGATGACTTGTTGTCAAGCACTCGCTGCATAGTTTGTAGAAGGCTGAACTGGCGCAATGTTGGATCTCCTTGTCAATGGCTGGGCATTGGCCACCGCCGCATTGATGGTGCAAGAGATGAATGGCCATTAAAACCTGTGAAAAGGCTTGCTCAACCAGCTTTTCCCTGCACTTTTCAGTGTGAGAGCGGTATTCAGCGAAGTCATGAAATACGAGGGCAGTCCCCAAGTCTTGGCCAGAGTGTTGTACAGTTGGAATATCAAATCGCCCATCTAATCGCACCCCAGCTCACCCACACCCTGATGTGGACCGTGATTTAATTTGACTGTGTACCGGTCGCACCTACCTGAATTACTCAGCTCTCTCTGATATCGCTTATTCCCAGTCCCGCTATTCCCTCTGCTAGACTGCCACCTTTTGGTCAGTCTGATGGAACCAACCTACCCAAGTTTAAAGCCTGTGTTTTTGCAGAAATGTATAATCCTGCTCTTGCCTCTCCCATGTTAACATGAAACCCCAATCCAAACACTCTCGCTTTGTGAGGAAGTGGGGTTTATTAGGCTAAGGCAGGGTTAACCTACGGTTCCGGACATGGGTGCGACTCCTTAAGGATTCCAGTGGTTCCCAACCTCGCTCAATCAAACCCGCAGAAAATGCATTAAGTCAATTCTTTAATTTACATTTCACATTTATTGTGTCCACTTCTTATTTATGCAGATATTAATATGCCTGTCTCCTGTTTTTGGCATTCATCCTCATTTGCTTTTACATTTTCTGGCCACCATGAAACCTTCATATTTTGTTCTTGTTTTGAAAGCAATAACATTGGTATTGCAAGAAAAAAAATAACCCAATGAATAGGTAACAAAATACATATAAATAATATTTTTATAGTGCAGTTAATGCATTCACGTATTTACTGGTTGGCATTTGAGGCTGTTTAAAATCATTTATTGACTAAGTGTAAAATGCTTCTTATTACTAAGGTTGCCGACTCCCGGGCTAAGGCTTCAGTGTGGGCGGCACGGTAGCACAGTGGTTAGCAGTGTTGCTTCACAGCACCATGGTCTCAGGTTCGATTCCTGGCTTGGGTCACTGTCTGTGCGGAGTCTGCACGTTCTCCCCGTGTCTGCGTGGGTTTTCTCCAGGTGCTCCGGTTTCCTCCCACATGTCCCGAAAGACGTGCTTGTTAGGTGAATTGGACATTCTGAATTCTCCCTCAATGTAGCCAAACAGGCACCGGAGTGTGGCAACTTGGGGATTTTCACAGTATCTTCATTACAGTGTTAATTTAAGCCTACTTGTGACAATAATAAAGATTATTATTAAAAAAGTGAATCGCAAGCTGCAATTAACCGGGGAAGTGGGTGATGCAGTCGGCTGCCCTCACTCTCCTGGGATTTGGTTGAACCCTACCCAGGCTGAGCGGATGAAGATCTCCTCCTCCTCCTCTCTCTGGGCTGACTCCTGAGTGAAGAGTGTTTTGAACAACCTGACTGTGATTGTCAGTGGAACTGATCTCCGAGAAGTGACAACTATCGTTCAATCCTTGGCTGAATACCAGCAAGCACCAAATTAGCCTAAATGGGGCAAAAGGATTGTTGTTGTGTGAAATGGAAATGAAAAATGACCCATTGCTGTCGTGCCCTTATGATTAAAATGGTGAGACTGGGTTGCAGGAGTTTTACTCAGAGTCTGAGCATAACAGTAGACCATTCAGCCCCTCAAGTCTGCTCTGCCATTCAATAAGATCATGGCTGACCCTTTACCTTAATTCAACTTTCCTGCCCGCCTTCTTCCTCCCCCACCCACATCCCTTGATTCCCTGAGTGAATGAAGGTCGCTCTATCTCAGCCTTAATATATATTGAACAACTAAATATCCACAACACAACAGAGAAGTTCATGAATTCACAACCCTTCGAGTGAAGAAGTTTCTCCTTGTCTCAATCCTAAATGTTCAACTCCTGAGATTGTACCCGCATGTTTATAGGGGGTATAACCCTGCAATAAACCTTCAGAATCTTGAATGTTTCCATAGAATTGCGACAGTGCAAAAGGAGGCCATTTGGCCCATCGCGTCTGTGCTGGCTCTATGAAAGAGCACCTGACCTAGGCCCACTTCCCCGCTGTGTCCCCACCTAACATGCACATCTTTGGACATTATTGAGCATGGCCAATCTGTGTGAGGGAACCGGAGCACCCGGAGGAACCCCACGGTGAGAACATGCAAACTCCACACAGACAGTCACCCAAGGCCAGAATCGGATCCTAGTCCCTGGCACTGTGAAGAGCAGTGTTAACCAGTGTGGCACCGTGCCGTCTCTCACTCTCGTCTCATTCTCACCTCTCGCTCTGCTAAACTCCAGAGAATATAGACCCAATTTACTCAGCCTCTCACCATGACACAGCCCTCATTTTGCAGGGACCAATCCAGTGAGCCTTTGCTGCACCATCTCCAGGGCAAGTATATCTCTCCTTGGATACAGAGACCATAACTGTATGGTACGCCCGAACCCAGCAAAACCCGATACAATTTTAGCTGGACTACTTGTCCTTGTGTTCCAATCCTATTACAATGGCCAACATGCCATTTGCCTACACCGCAAGTGTTTGCAGCTGACACAGATTACAGCCAGCATTTGACATTTCCCAAAAACGACACCTTGTTTTCAATTTACCTTTCCTGTCCATGACCTGCCAACTGCTGCCCATATACCTTCTTGCGGCATTTGAAGATGTTAACATTAAGTCCGAAGCTCATGGAGGGGTGGGGAGACGCACTGAAAAAGTGCTTTGCAATAATAGGTGCTTGAAGGAGGGAGAAAAATTGCTGGGACTATGGGGAAAGAGCTGGGATATGGGACTAACTGGATTGCCCTTCGAAAGGGCTGGCATGAGCCAAAAGGGCCGAATATCCTCTTCCTGTGCTGTAGTATTCTGCAATTCTATAAATGACTAGTGGCATTCAGTGTGCGTTGAAATGTGGTTTTATATAAAGGGAGCTTCTGGTCACAGCCCATTGCCCCTGAAACTCTCAGGGCGCGATTCTCCGCTCCCCACGCCGGGTGGGAGAATCGTGGGAGGGCTGGGCGACTCACGACACACCCCCCTGGTGCCCCCCGTGATTCTCCCACCCCCCCCGCACGGAAGAATCGGCGCTCGCCGTTTTTCACGGCGACCGGCGATTCTCCGACCCGGATGGACTGAGCGGCCTGCCGTTCCCGACCGATTCACGACGGCGGCCACCACACCTGGTCGCTGATGTCGTGAACACGGGCGCCAAAGGGCCGTTTGAAGCTTGTGGGGGGCGGAGAGGGGAGTGAGCACCACGGCCGTGCTCGGGAGGGGACTGGCCCGTGATCGGTGCCCACCGATCGTCGGGCCGGCGTCTCAAAGCGACGTACTCTTTCCCCTCCGCTGCCCCGCAAGATCAAGCCGCCACGTCTTGCGTGAAGACGGCAATCGCGCACGCGCGGGTTTGAGCCGTTAGCCGTCGTGACATCAGCCGCGCATGCGCGGGTTGGAGCCGGCCAACCTGCGCATGTGCGGCTGACGTCACATAGGCGCCGCCGTCGCGTCATTCTCGGCGCGCTGCCTTGACGCAAGGCCCGGCGGCCGAGATTTATGGAGTGCCGCTCCTAGCCCCCCGGGTGGGGGTGAATTAGGTGCGAGGAGCGGCCTCCGAGGCCGTTGTGAAACTCAGCCGAGTTCACGACGGCCTTCCCGATTTATCGTGGGAGCGGAGAATTCCGCCCTCAGTGTGTGACATAGTGTTGACGCTCAGTCCACATAACAAGTAACAATTAGTGTGGATATAAAATCATAGAATTTACAGTACAGAAGGAGGCCATTCAGCCCATTGAGTCTGCACCGGCTCCTGGACAGAGTACCCTACCCAGGTCCACATCTCCACCCTATCCCCATAACCCAGTAACCCCACCCAACACTAAGGGCAATTTTGGACACTAAGGGCAATCCACACATAACCTGCACATCTTTGGACTGTGGGAGGAAACCGGAGCACCCGGAGGAAACCCACGCAGACATGTGGAGAACGTGCAGACTCCGCATTTACATGTGCCCATATGGGCAGCACGGTAGCATAGTGGTTAGCACAATTGCTTCACAGCTCCAGGGTCCCAGGTTCGAACAGGAGCAGACTCCGCACAGACAGTGACCCAAGCTGGGAATCGAACCTGGGACCCTGGAGCTGTGAAGCAATTGTGCTAACCACTATGCTACCGTGCTGCCCATATGGGCACATGTAAATCTAAGACCAAATGGGAGCCACTTTTGGCAGAGTTAGCTGGGCCCTTTTCATCGAGGCTAGGTTCAAACAGCCTCTGAACTCCCTGTCGCCATCAGCAAATACCTCCGCAGGCCTCGTATTTTAATTAGGAAACATTAGATGTGTTGCCTCTACTGGGGCACAAGGGGGAGGTTAACCCAGGTTTACAGCCAATGGAAGGATGACGGTGAGGAACAACAATGTTACTGCCGTGTAAAACAACATAGAATTGTACAATGCAGAAGGAGGCCCTAAGAGCCTGTGTTGGCTCTTTGAAAGTTTACCCAATTACCCCCTGTCCCTTGCTCATTCCCAGTAGCTCGACAGTACCCCCCTCCCCCCCCCGCCTCCACCTTCCATTATCCAATTTCCTTCGAGAGTTATCATTGAAGCTGCTTCCACACACCCGTCTGTTCAGTTACGTTCCATGTGGGATTAGAGGGATAAATAAATCTGACTGTTTTCCAACATGCCCTGCAGAAGGTCCGTATTGTGTATGTGTGAGCGAGACCATTGCCCGTGTGCCCATGTGTGTGTGAGTCTGGGTAATGGGCGAGGACAACTTTAGGGAACCTGTGCTCCACCTCATGCTCAGGTAACGCATTGAGATGAAGAATAGTCCCCTTAGGTGGGAGGGGGTGAAGTACATGGGGCGCAACCAGCGACAATGGCCTTGAGTCAGTGCCTCTACAAGGTGAAGCAATTGGTGGGGGGGGGGGGGGGGGGGGGGGGGGGGGGAGTTGGGGGACCCGAACTGATTCGGTTCTAAATGCGGTCACGTGGGTTGCTCACAACACATGAAAACATGTTATGAAGTTGTGTCTTAAACTCTTCATTTTACAGTAACTGTGACCCAGTTATAATTTCACAGTCGGACAAATCAGGCTGATGTGTTCGGGAATCTGTGCTGAAATGCATTCGTTGACTTGTACAATCTGTGTTGATGTGCTTGCTTTGATGTTTTTTGAGCATTGCTGAGCCCACTTGAGTCGGTCACTTTATCGAGCGACTAGCTGAGGCGTTCAGGCAGGAAGGTCACAGGTTAAATCCACGGTCAGAGCGGGCTTCCTGGTTTCAGGGGGGTGGAGCTAGGGACTCCGCAGCTGCGTCCAATGGCCGGCATCAGGGAGAGGACCACCATTCCCACTCCTCATTGCAGTCTGGCGCTCCCTCACGAAGTGCAGATGAGGACATCAGGCGAGGACAGGATTAAGCTCGACAGAGTATCGCCTCGAGTTAAAGCACCTGCCTACACTTAGAATCATTTACAGAACCAGCCCGGAAGGAGGCCATTCAGCCCATCATGCCTTTGGTAGGACTATTTGGGGGGAGAGGTGGCATAGTGGTATTATCACTGGACTAGTAATCCAGAGACCCAGAGTAATACTCTGGTGTCCCAGGTTCAAATCCTACCACTGCAGATGGTGAAATTTGAGTTCAGTTTTTAAAAAAAAATCTGGAATTAAAAGTCGAATGATGATCGTGAAACCATTGTCGATTATCTTAAAAAAACATCTGGTTCACTAATATCCTTTCAGGAAGGAAATCTGCCGTCCTTACCCGGTCTGGCCTACATGTGACTCCAGACCCACAGCAACGCGGTTGACTCTTAACTGCCCCTCAAGGGCAATTAGTGATGCGAGGCCCACATCCCATAAACTAATAAAAAAAAATCCAACTAATCGTCCCCCCCTGCTCTTTCCCTAATTATTTATTTTCCCTTCAAACATTTTATTCAATTTATTTTGGAACGTTAATATTGAATCTGCTTCCAGCGCCCTTTCAGGGATCACACTCTAGATCAATAGACCATAGACGTCTCCGTTACTCCGGCAAGACGACAGGGGACAGGCCGGCTTGAGAAGTTTGTTCTCACTGGAGGAATTAATGCCTTCGGGAGAGATGGAGGAGTGTGGTTAGCGGGTGGGTGGGGAGGGGCTGGTGAACTTTGGTGAAAAGGCAAAATAAACATGTTGCTCTTAAAGGGTTGAAGATTATCGGTGTTAGTAATAACCAAACTTTTGTTTTTGCAGGGACCGCCAGGGGTTCTAACTGACCCGGACTGAACTGCTGTAGGACAAGTATGGGTTCCTACAGGGGACAAACATGCAGGTTCTGTAAATTGCCTTGCTATGTAATGTGCATCGCCATATAAGGAAACATTGACACACATCACCAAAACTTGCAAAAAAAAGGCAAGCAATGTCTAGACCAGTGAGATTCGTACCACAGCCTGCTGGGGTAAGGAAGGGTACTTGTAACATATCACCGTTCGCTTGTAAATCCCTGGGGCTTCTTTCACAGTCTACTTGGCTGGGAGATGTTACAGAAACTGTGGTTCAGTGCCTTCTGAGCCTGTCTCTTGCTGTCGAGTGAGAACATATCAGGAGGCAGGGCCACCCCAGTGACCAGAGAGCAGGTGAACAAGCTACGTGAAAGCAAGAGGAACGATAGTTTGATAGTACTATCAGGCCTGTTGTTCCTCCAATCTCTCACGCCCCCTTCTCATTACCTTCCTTTGGGAGAGTGATTGGCCTCAACCTGGGCATCTGACCAAGGCTGGAAATTGGGGAGTCGAAGGCGCAGGCAGTCACACTATCAGGCAGCGTATTGGGAGCACCCTTCGTGTACCCTTGGAGCAGGACACTGCCTGGGAGTGTGGCTTGTGATGAAAGGTTGGTGAATCACATTGGTCCAGGCAATGAATGTCTGTCCTCTTTAGGCACCTGTACCTTTGGCTGGTGAGGGCTTTGGTTTGAGCTTGTTTGTGCGAAGGGAAATTAACCAGAGGAAGGGAGAGCTACTCGTGTGCGCTTTTGTCTTCATGATCTGTAACCTTTGACCTAGCCACTCTGCCATCTTTATTTGATATTATCTTTCAGAATAACAATAAGTGACCCTTGAGGACATTAACCCTAGACTGGTACGTGCCACTGCTCATTAACACCACCTCCTCCGCCGTGCTTTGCATGACCCATCGCTCCACACACCTCTTGTGTAGGCCTAGTCATTAAAAGGGCACTGTGTTTAACGAGCAGTGGGGAGGAAATATATGACGTGGTGTCGTAGTTTGTGTGACAGCGTCATGAAAAGATCTTTGTGTCAGGTATGCTTTGCCGCGACCCACTCACTGCCGATAAAGGCAGTGCCTTTAAACCTATCTTCCACTGGGCTATTTCACCCTTCCCCGTGATAGTACAGTGTGTGAACACCGCTTTAGGATTACAAAAATACCATTATTAATAAACCTTGTTGATTATAACACGCATATTTGCTTCTATCCTCCATCAATGTTTCTATTTTCTCTGGTAGCCGTTGACGTTTAATTCTTCCGCTTTCTCTGTGCACACGCTTGGCTGAAGTTCAGTTGGGCTCATTCTGAACTCTCCTTACCTTTCCCACCCCCCCCCATCCTCCCTCCCACACTCCTCTTCATCCATTCGCAATGGGTGAAAAGAGCTCAGGTTATGGAACCTGATCATTTCTCCACTCTGATGCACCCCAATAATGGTGCAATCAATAAAAACCACTGCCCAGGGAACTTGTGCATTGGAGGATTGGGGCGTTATGGCAACAGTTGCTCATTTGTGCACCGGCGCTGTTTGGAAACGCCTTCAAAGCATCTCTCCCCAGTTACATCACTTAACATGCCAAGCATCTTAACATCTGCCAGGGATGAGATGATAAACTCGGAGTCAAGTCTGTTCACCTGTTCAGGATGCCTACAGGCTGGTCCATATGGTGCTTGTTAACACACAAGCAACCGGCAAAGATTAGAGAGAGCTTAAACTTTCACAAGCGTCAACTGGTACCAAAGGAAAGAAACATTGTGAATACCGTGCCAGTGCATTCTCCATGTGAGGTCAATCCTGTCTGTATCTCAGAGTATTGTGAATGTACCTGTTACACCGTCAGTGAATTGATCTGTGCCTCTTGTTTAGCTCTTAGTGGTGTAATGCGTACACCAGGAACACAACATAAGACAAAGTCAAGGACAAGAAAAGGCCATTGAGCCCATCCTTGTAGTGGTCCAACCCAACAGCTCCCCTATCACCTCTGGCACCACTCCCTTACCTGATAAAGCTGCTGCCTAATCTCCATCACAAATTCCACTTCATTATATATTTCCACTGTCTGTTGGCAATCGGCTCAACTTGCCTGACCAGCTGCTCTGTGGAGACGATGGCAACACATTGCGTGATCTTAACTCGGTTGATGATAAATTGTCCTTCAACGTTGCCCGTTTGCTCAGAAAACAAGAAATCCCAGTGTGCTAGAACCTGGCTTCTATCATTGAGACTTGGGGTTCAACACCGGGCGACGCAAATGGTAACTGTAAGGGATCGTGTGAAATTAATTTTGAACCATTTCAACCCATTTCCCTGAAGGTTGAAAGTGAAATTAACTGGCATTAAGATCGGCATTCGAACCACACTATTGCTTTACATAAAGTATCGCCATGAGCAGACGGCTGGGACATGGGAACATCGGAGTTAGGAGCAGAAGTAGGCAATTCAGCCCCTCGAGCCTTCTCCGCCATTCAATCAGATCATGGCTGACCTCTTCCTGGTCTCAAATCCACCTCCACCTGGTAATATTGAATCATTCCAACAGGGATTCCTCCCGGGGCCTACTCAACTCCGTATTGGACAACCAGTTGAATTAAAGGAAAACAGTTCACTGCCCGCTGCACTGTACCATGGCAATGGGAAAACATGGCGTACAGTTAATGGGTCTAGACAGGACAAGTCACTTCCCAGGCAGCGTAGGAAATGGATGTGTCACATTTTGGGGGTGACAGAAATCTCCTGAATTTTGGGGTTCAGGCTCAGCTGAGAGGGGATCTGGAACATGGCACCAGGGTGGCTGATTATCCTGCATTTTAAGGGATTGTCCTTTAATTTGACTGCTTGTGCCTTTACCTTTTGTCCCTTATTTCTGGGATGGCCTGTGGGAGACTGAGGATCTCTGTTTTGTTTGGGAGTCTGCACAATGTGTGGTCAATGGCAACCAGGGGGAGTTGCGGCCTTCAGCATCCCTCCAACACCCACCCGGCTCATGTGGTCTCCAGCAATCAACGCTACCGCTCCCCCCACCCCACCTCTCCCAACCATGGTCACCAATGTCCCCCCCCCCCCTCTGATCCCACAGCCGAAGAGTCCCTTATTTTAATTCATAAGAATTCAAAGAGTTTGTCACCCTGCGAGGCACTGATTGAGGAGATCCCAATTTCAACTCCTTCTCTAGTGCTGTGTTTTGCTGATTTCATCTGTAACTGAGCCATCGAAAGGGAAAAGTAGCCACCCATTGGTAAGAGAAAACAGAAGATCAAAAGAACTTGCATTTACATGGTGCCTTCTGGATGCCCCAAGTGCTCCCTAAACAAAGTTTAAATGAGAGGACCAAATACAATTGGAAGAGACAAAAATCAGGAGCCGTCACTTCACACAATATCTACCGAGTGGCTGGCCGTGAGAGGAGAGCATTTCCTCAGATAATGGGCCCATTTTGAGAATAGAATGTAAATTTGAGCCTTCATGGCAACTTTCCTGACTTTCGTTGTGTTGTGTTGACTGCATTTCCGTTAGTCGTTTCCCTCCATTGCCCACTGCCCCTCACAAACCCCCTACCCCATGATGCATGCATGTTATTTACATGTCCACTGTATGATCTAGCTCTCTCTCTCAATGTGTTGCTGGAAGGGTGTGAAGGTATATACCCGTGTTTCCCGCAAGGCCCGGGACTGAAGTCAACCATGGTGTTTGTGCAAACTGGCTGCCCGCTGCTGACTCCCACCTTGCACAATCTGGTTGGAGTGACAAATATGACAATGTGGTGACTGTGCGATTTAAAGCATGTTTCTGTATTACAGCACTGTGGCCTCCAGAGACTGCTGCTAAGCACAGGGGCCAATGAAAAAAAAACACAACCAGGGCTTTCCCCGAAATGAAACAGTTGCACTGCCGTGCTCTGCTTCTGTCTTTCTATCGATGTGAATTCTCTGGATAACTAGTGTGCAGCTAGACGAGTGGGTTGGGGGGGGGGGGGGGGGGGGGGGGTGTTGCTGTACTGGGTGCGGACTTACAGAACAGTCCACACATAACATTTGAGCCATGGTTAAAGAGGAGCCCCGGGCATGTGTTTATAGATCACAAATCTACAATCATAGAACATAGAACAGTACAGCACAGAACAGGCCCTTCGGCCCTCGATGTTGTGCCGAGCCATGATCACCCTACTCAAACCCACGTATCCACCCTATACCCGTAACCCAACAACACGCCCCCTAACCTTACTTTTTAGGACACTACGGGCAATTTAGCATGGCCAATCCACCTAACCCGCACATCTTTGGACTGTGGGAGGAAACCGGTGCACCCGGAGGAAACCCACGCACACAGGGGGAGGACGTGCAGACTCCACACACAGTGACCCAGCCGGGAATCGAACCTGGGACCCTGGAGCTGTGAAGCATTGATGCTAACCACCATGCTACCCTGCTGCCCCAATCCTCGCCCATCATGAGTGGACTTACGAAATAGGCGCAGGAGCAGGCCATTCGGCCCATCGAGCCTGCTCCACCATTCAATAGATCATGATTGACCTGATTGTGCTTGCCTGCCCCCCCCCCCCCCCCCCCCGTAACCCTTGACCCCCTTGTCAATTCAAAATCGGCCTAACCCAGCCTTGAATATACTCAATAACACAGCCTCCCCATGGACGAGAATTCCGAACACTAACCATCCTCTGAGAGGAAATTCCTCCTCATTTCCATCGTACATGTGGGACCCCTTATTTTGGAACCATATCCCCTGGCTCTGGATTCCCTCACTAGGGGAAGCATCCTCTCACCATCTACCCCCTCAGTCTTGTATTGTCCAATAAGACCACCTATCATTCTTCTGAACTCCAAAGAATGTGGGCCCGACCTGCTCAACCTTTCCTCAAAGGGCAAAGCCCTCGTCCCTGGGACCAGCCCAGTAAACCCTCTCTGAACGGCTTCTGATGGAAATGTGTCACCCCTGAGGTAAGGAGACCAAAACTGTACACAGTACTCGATCTTACCAGTACCCTGTACAGTTGTGTTATGGACCAGGGTTTAGAGAACCCAAAGTGTATCATGGAGTTCACCTGACCCACACCTTTTAATAGATTGTGGTATGGGGAGCACACGGCCCACTCTACAAGGTGTGGTACAGCAGAAATGGAAAAGTATTTTTTTAAAGCAAAACAATGTTTATTCTATGAGCTCAAGTTAACCTTTTTAAAACATACAGTGGATATCTTAGCAACCATTAATTCAAATATAACCCCCAAAGAATACAACACTAAGTAATCCTTTAAGCTTTCATTTTAACATCCACTTAAAACACTTTTTACCAGAAGCACATCAGGTTAAAGTCACTGCTGTTATTAGTTTTAAATCACCAGGATCGATTTACAGTCTTTAGGTTACAGAGAGAGACTCTAATACCTTCTGGCTGTGACTGCAGCTATCCAGCTCTGCAAACGAAACTAAAACACACCCTGCAGCAAACAGCCTAAAACAAAAGTAAAAAGCTGACAGACAGCCCAACTCCACCCACACTCTGACATCACTGATAAACATCCATTTCTTAAAGGTATTCTCATTTGACAGTTGTTACAAGACTTCCCTACCTTTCATACTCCATCTCCCTTGTAATAAAGACCAACATTCCTATTGGCTCCCTGCTCACTTGCTGTGCCTGTGTGACATTCATGTACAAGGGCACTCAGATCCCACCTGTACTGCAGAGTTCTGTAGTTTCCCTTCATTTAAATAATATGCTCAGTGGAGATCCATTATTTCAGATATAACTTTGATATTTTCCCACCCCTTTCCTGCTCCGGCCTTCCAGAAAGATTCACTAGTTCTAGGCTAGGGGAACCACTGTCCGTCCCCCCGCCCCCCCGCGGTGATCTCACTCAGCTGAATCCAGCAGAAGTCCCCCACTCTCACTTTCCTTCAAACATTGCTCTTTTGCAAATCAGATTCTGCCTCGGGAAAGGGAGAACCGAGATCTTAATTAGCACTTGGAATATGGTATCAAATGCACATTAATGGTGTTTCATTCCTGACTATAAAATCATGAGGCCAGTATAATAAGTGAGTGATTACACTCACAATTTGTTTTGTTTAGATTGACTCATTATTTTGACAAATGCCACTTGTAATACTTCAATAATTGTGTTGTTTATTGTCCCTGCAAATTCAGTTTTAAAACTCCTCAGAAAGGTGAAAGGTCTCTTCCTTGACTGGCGCTCAAGTCAATCAAATTAACCGCGAAACAATTTCTTCCAGGGCTATCGAGATTATTCGTGAAAGCCCCGTCTTCTCAACCTCGACCCCTCGCCTGAGGTGTGATGATCCTCGGGTTAAACCATCACCAGTCAGCTCTCCCCCCTCGAAGGGGAAAGCAGCCCATGGTCATCTGGGACTATGGCGACTTTACCTTGCCTAGCCCTGAATTTGCAGTTCCTTCTCCATTCTCTCCCCATCTCGCCACCCAGCATTGTCCAGCTTATCTCTTCGAGAAAACCCATGTCCTGTTCCCCCTGATCGCACTCGCAATAAGCTGCTGATCACCTACCTTTCTCTCCTGACCCTCCTGCTATTGTGATTCGTTCACTGTCCTCAAGATGCACTGTAACGACTCGCTAATGCTACTCCAGCAGCACCTTCTAAACCACAACTCCACCACCTGGAAGGACAATTGTAGGCTTGCATGGAAACACCTTCAAGTCTTCCCTCAAAATCCCACACCATCCAAACTTGGAGATATATGATAATTCCTTTCATTGTCGCAAATTACAGTTCTGGAAATCTATAACAATATTGACAATATTAACAGTTCTTCACATGCCTGCAGTGGTTTTGAGACCTTCTCAAGCACAACTAGAGATGGACAATAAATGTTGCCATTTCTACTGATGCCCACATCCAGAGGATGGATATTTTTTTAAATGGTGCCGATTTCCTCCCTTTCAAAATGTCCAAACTTAACCTCTCTGCCCTTGTAAATTACTGGTCCAGTTCCAAATTCCCCTTCCTCCCCAAAGATAATGAGCTGGATTCTCCGTCCCGCTGCGCCAGATTTGTGGTTCAGCACGGGATGCTCTGTTTCAATGGCTGGTCAATGGGTTTTCCCATTCTGGGGCAGCCCCATGCCGTCAGGAGACCCCCATCGCCGGAGAACCCAGCCCAATGTGTTGTAGCCTCTCAAATCCTTGCCCATGTTTCCTGCAATGTCCTCCATGAGTCTCTACAGTTCCCTGCCCCCTCTCCATTAGATTTGTGACTGTCACACATTATCCCTCCTCGATCTCTCTGATGCCTTTGACAAGGTCAACCACCCTCACTTGGTTCCACCCTTGTTGTCCACCCTCACTTGGTTCCACTCTACTTATACAGTCATAACCAGAGTATCTCCAGCAGTGGCTTTTCTTGCCAACCTCCACCATTACCTACAGAGTCCCCAGGAATCTGTCCTTTCATCTGCATCTATATACTGCCTCTTTGCAATTACATCTGCAGATATGCGGTCAGCGTCTGAGAGAAAATGATAGTGACATGTTTAATTGAACTAATTAGTTGCAACCTAAGGCTGCAAATTCTTTCCTAATGTATGTGCTGGTGTTTTATTCCATTGATCAGGCTCCTTTAATCTTATTAGTGTGCATTTGATACTGTGGGACATTTTCAGGCTTGCATGCAAGGCTGCGCACGATTAAGTGGATTGGTTGTAGGTGTGAGATGCTGGGGGCTGCTGATATTCAATGGACACTGATCCCAGTCAATGATCCCAGGATAACTCGCCGAAAAATCCAAGGGTTGGCTTACCCGAGGATCCTGAATTTGACCCTTGCCCTAAACTTGAACCAGATGCATCTGTGCCAAGCAGCCCACGACCCAGTGCTCCACTTATTTTGCCCCAGATGTTAATGTTGTCAATGAGAATAATGGGTTCCTCCAGGTTTGTGGGTACACTCTACTTGTCACGCTCACCCCAGGGTAAGTCAGTCTGAGCTAGTGTCCAACCTTCCTCTCCCCTCCAGCCCAGCACGTTGAACAAATGCTGCGTTCCTTGGGGAAATTGTCAGGGGTGCCCATGAAAGATGTCTCCCCTGGGGTGTCTAGCTGCTGGGACAAGAAGATTTCTGCAGTTTGTATCTAAAAAAAACAGTCAGCCACCTGGATGGGAAAGACAGGCCGGTGCAATTTACAGCAGTCCGCCATGGGACCTGCAACCGACCTGTTGCCAAAATGACCATGATTCCTTGCTTTGTCGCCAACCCGTCGTCAAAAGAGATGGACCAGAAGTTGGTCCAGCCAGTGGATTACGCAAAGTTATGAGCAGGTCCTCGCTCAGACAGTTGCGATAACCTATCACTTATTTTCCTCAACTCTATATCCACCTTCAGAATTGGTGTGACTCGGCCAGAAAAAAAAACAAGAGTCCTTTAAGGCATTAAGAAGAAGAGAGAGGCCTGCGCTAGCAAAGGGGGGAATCGCTCAAACTGACAGTGAGGGTTTTACTTGTAAAGGTCTCTCCAATCAGTCGGTGGCCCATTTTGTGAGCCAGGGCAGGTGAAATGTTGCATTCTGTGGCGGTGGTCGACTGATTTGTGTTTTGTTCTTTCTTTCCTGCTTCTGGCTTTTGTTTCTTTTGTGGTGCTTTTCCCTTCCGCAGCAGGAGACCTCCCATCTCGCCTATCCGACCAGCTATTGTCCGACTGATTGAGGCCAGCCTCTTAGATTTCAGAGCAGGTTGCGGAGTGGGGGGGGGGGGGGCAAGGGGCTGCTATACACAAGGGGGTCACCCCCCCACCCCCACCCAGGCCGCACTTCCCCACCCGCCCCACCTCTTTTATGTGTCAGTGTAGAATAGATGTATAGTCTTCTTATAATGTGGTCCCTCCGCTAGTCAAGTGCATTGTCAATTTGTATATGTATGTAAATGTATTTATAAAGCACACATTATAAAAAATATACATTGGAGATTTAGTGAAAAGCATTTTATTCCTTAGCTCACCGGCCCTGCTGACGCTTCCATGATGTAATTCCGCCAGCTAAACTTAGGTGAAGTCAATCTGATTTATTTCCACGGTGGCTATGCAAATGCTTTGGTGACTTTATTTATTAACTTTTTATTGGGGGGGGAATGAAAAGGGTCTCTGTCTTCATGAAAGAAATGTCAAAGCTCAGCTGAGAAAAAGACAGCATTAACCGTGTAAAAATAAAACCTCAACTTTGTGCGGCAATGTCACGATTGATGTGGCTCAATGATGCACTTCATATCCGTCGATCCCATGTGAACTCCCCCAGCCATCTTCTCAGGAGGAGAGAACTTTCACTACAGTCATTCTGAGCGAATTAAATAAATGTGAATGTGTTGGTTCAGTTCACCGAGAGATGGGCCGACTTAAGCAGGGAATTGTTCTGATTGCTCGAACCGTTCCCTCTCTCCCTCCCTCGACCCCGTTTTTCTTCGCCCAATTTGCAGTCATGTTTCTTGAGTAGCATAACCAATCTATTATCAATGGTCGCCATCTCTCGCTTCGTGTCGACCCACCGCTCAAGTCGCTGGACTGCTAGCGACCCCTGACTTGGCTGCGGAGTAAACGGCGGACCACATTAAGGTGCTGTTAAGTGTGAGAATGCCCTCTCCTAGACCTACACAGTAGCTTGTTGCTCGCCTTTTCCTGTACCCTGTAAACACTCTGTAATCCTGTCTTTGTAAAGTTTCCAATCTTGGCCAGTTGGATGGCTTGGATATTTCCGTGTTGCTGTGCAGAAAATCTCGAGACTGTTATGAAAAAAGAACATTCCACATTCTTGTCATTTAGTGTTTTTCGGATCTGTTGTCTCTCAGGAAGAGAGGAAGAGGAATAATCCGGGAGCTGGTACGAAAACTCAAAGGCTTCCCCTATTCAAAGAAGGAGGCGATTTGGCTCTGTGTCAGTGCTGACTTTGAAAGACCGATTAGAGTAATTTCCCCCGCTCTTTTCCCATAACCTTGCAATTCTTTTTGCCATGAAGCATTTTATCCGATTCCTTTTCAGAAGCTACAATTGATCAGCTTCAATTGTAAGCAGCATGTACCAGATCTTCAAAACTCCCTGCTGGTATAAAAGGTCCCCTCGCCCCTATTAATAATAATCGCTTATTGTCACAAGTAGACTCCAATGAAGTTACTGTGAAAAGCCCCTAGTCGCCACATTCCGGCGCCTGTTTCGGGGAGGCCGGTACGGGAATTGAACCTGCACTGCTGCCTTGTTCTGTATTACAAGCCAGCTATTTAGTCCAGTGTATTAAATCAGCCCCTATTCTGATTCTTCTGCCAATTCTTCTGTATGCTTCATCCAATGCCGATGCTTATGTAGTTACATTGTGTACCTTCTGTTGCCCTATTATGTATTTTCTTTTATTCCCTTTTCTTTTCATATACTTAATGATCTGTTGGGCTGCTCGCAGAAAAATACCTTTCACTGCACCTCGGTACACGTGACAATAAACAAAATCCAATCCAATTGCTTACCTTTGATCCGTATTCTACGATTATCGAACTTGCCTGCCAGTGGAAATAATTTCCCCCTATTTACTCTGGGGCGGAGGTGGGGGTGGGGGGTGGGGGGGGGGGTGGGACCCCTTGTAATTTTGAGCACCACAATTTTAAATCACTCCCCCCCCCCCCCCCCCCCCCCCCCCCCCACCACTCCCTCCCCGAAACTTCTTTTGCTCTGAGGAGGATGTTTTATTCCTTTCTCAAGAGTTACAAAGCCAATGCGCAGAGTGGGCAGGGCCATCCCTTAATCCATCTCCTTGCTTGTTCCAAACAAACAATTCAAATTCGATTCAAATCGAATCCAATCGATAGTCCGCACAAGAGAGACGTACGAGATCCAAGCTGTCAAGAAGAGGCATTGCGGTTGACCGCTGCCTCGATCTGATGCTTGATCTTAGCCAAAAGGGTCGAAGTGTGAATGATCTCAGCTTCTCTGGTCTTTCCATTCAACTGAGTTCTTTCAGCCTCTGGTATCATTCTAATATGTCCCTTCCACACCCTCTCTCTCACCCTTAGAGACTCACCCGTGGTGTTCTTGCAGTGGGGGGTGAAAGAATGCAGCCGTCTTTTTCTGAAGTGTGCCCTGAATTGGATCCAGTACTTCAGGTGGGGCCTAATCGGTGTTTAAGAACATAGAACATACAGTGCAGAAGGCGGCCATTCAGCCCATTGAGTCTGCACTGACCCACTTAAGCTCTCCACCCTATCCATGTAACCCAATAATCCCTCCTAACCTTTGTGGACACTAAGGGCAATTTAGCATGGCCGATCCACCTAACCTGCACGTCTTTGGACTGTGGGAGGAAACCGGAGCACCCGGAGGAAACCCACGCAGACACAGGGAGAACATGAATACTCCGCATAGACAGTGACCCAGCGGGGAATCGAACCTGGGACCCTGGCGCTGTGAAACCACAGTGCTAGCCACTTGTGCTGCCCCTAAACAAAGGTTTCAGTTTAGCTTCCTGGTTTTTGACTGGATGGAGAAAGTGGGGTTGATCTGATTTGGTACTGTTTGCATACACCTAGAATCCAGGGCCTTAATTGGGTATTGTGCTTTCAACCCTGGAAACCCCGCTGACAATGGCGGAACCCAGAAGATCCGGCTACCAGTGAGCCACCCTGTGCCACTGCAGAACACGCCGGGGAGGGGGTGAAATATTCCCCTGTAGGAAATAGGAGCAGGAGGAGATTAAATGGGCCTGCGAGCTTGCCCCACATTTCAACATGATCATGGATGACGCTCTATCTCAACACCATGCTCCCGCCGTCTCCCTAGAAATCTATATATTTCCTTCTTAAATATATTCAGTGATTTGACCTCCACAGCGGTCTGCGGCAGAGAATTCCTCAGACTCATCACCCTCGCAGTGAAGACATTTCTCCTCATCTCAGTCCTAAATGGTCTACCCCACATCCTGTGACTCCTCATTCTAGACCCCCCCCCACCCCAGCCAGAGGAAATGACATCCCTGCATCCATCTGTCCAGCCCTGTCAAAATTATATACATTACAATGAGACCCCCCCCACCCACCCCCCCCACCCACAATCTAAACCCTAGTGCCTCCAGGCCAGGGTCGACCCAACCCTCCCAGCACACGGCAATCCTGCCGTCCCCGGAATCAGTCTGGTGAGCTGGAGGGAAGACCTGTTGGTGCGGCCAGTGGTTTTTTCATAGACTTTACAGTGCAGAAGGAGGCCATTCGGCCCATCGAGTCTGCACCAGCTCTTGGAAAGAGCACCCTACCCAAGGTCAACACCTCCACCCTATCCCATAACCCAGTAACCCCACCCAACACTAAGGGCAATTTTGGACACTAAGGGCAATTTATCATGGCCAATCCACCTAACCTGCACATCTTTGGACTGTGGGAGGAAACCGGAGCACCCGGAGGAAACCCACGCACACACGGGGAGGACGTGCAGACTCCACACAGAGAGTGACCCAAGCCGGAATCGAACCTGGGACCCCGGAGCTGTGAAGCAATTGCGCTATCCACAATGCTACCGTGGTGTGGGGTTGGGAGGTGGGATGGGAAGACTCATTGTTGGGAGCTGGGTGGCGTGGGTTATTAACCCTCTTGTATCCGGGAGCTGGGAGAACCCAAGGCCAATACCTGGGACCTGGTACCAGGGAATGTGTCCCATCCCCCAGCCATCGGAAATCACGGTAGAAACAAGCAAGGCGCTTGAACTGTTGGTTTTTATTTTGAGCAAATCGCTGTCAGGAGAAATTGCCTCGGGCGCCAGATTCACTCCAAAACAAAGCCTCCCATAATCGTAAGTAAAAATGTCACATTTTTCCATATCATCCATTTATCGAAATCACTCCTATTTCTGTGCGTATGTTGTACCACTAACCCAGTTCTGGTATTTTCCCTATTTTGACTCGCACTGACTGAACCAGCTATTACTGGCTTGATTATTCCTCTCTCTCTATTTCTCTCTCGTGTGTTCGCTCCCGCTCCCTTTCAGGAAAACTGAGTAAGCGGACCCTTGAGGAGTGGGGGCCCAGTAACCCTGTTCGAAATTCTGGCCTCTTTTCGCTTGCTGTGCGTCGAGTCCCTTCAGCATTCTGCCTATCCTGAAAACGGAGGCAATATAAATATATATATCACGTGCCCGAATGTCCTGCATAATTCGCTGTTGCATATCTCCAGGAAATATTGCTCCTGCTGTATAATTCTTCTATGTTTTTTGGCGCTCTGTAATAAACATTCAGCAACAGTGTGACAAGTAATATCCTCTTCTGTGTGTTAATGTGTGTTTCAGGGAGAAACAATGAACCTGTCATGCTCCTGTGTAGCGTTTTAGTTAAATCAAACCGTGATGGTATATATTTAATACAATAAATATCTGGTATACAGGCATTTGATTTGAAATCTATGTATATGATATTCATGGTGAAATAAATTAAATCTGATGTTAAAGGTGTATTTATGCTTTGAAAGTGACCTGTGGCAAATACAAAAACGACGTATCTGTTTACTTGAGGCCTCCTCTATTTAAATAAAGCTGTGTCTTTGCGGAGGCGAGTGATTCACGACTGTTTGTTTATTTGTTTGTTTATCTCCTTTCATTTTTCCAAAGGTGGGCCCGGTCTCCAGGCCCGATTGCTACGGTAAGGTTGATGAGTGGGGAAAGGGTGAGGCAATGGTGTTCAGATCAAAAAGGAAGGGGGGAGTCCAGAAACGCAGGGAGGCCAAAGATAAGAGAAAATTTGCTGGAATTCACAGTACTCATAGGATTTACAGTGCAGAAGGAGGCCATTTGGCCCATCGAGTCTGCATCGGCTCTTGGAAGAGCACCCTACCCAAGGTCAACACCTCCACCCTATCCCCGTAACCCAGTAACCCCACCCAACACTAAGGGCAATTTTGGACACTCAGGGCAATTTATCATGGCCAATCCACCTAACCTGCACATCTTTGGACTGTGGGAGGAAACCGGAGCACACGGAGGAAACCCACGCAGACACGGGGAGGATGTGCAGACTCCGCACAGACAGTGACCCAAGCCGGAATCGAACCTGGGACCCTGGAGCTGTGAAGCAATTGTGCTATCCACAATGCTACCTTGCAGTTCAAAGAAGAGAATGAACGAAGACGAAAGAAAAAGAAGGCAAGGAAAATCGAAAATCCAGCAGCAATACCGGAACAAAAAGATTAATTTAGTAGGGTGCGAAATAAACGGCACGGTGGCACAGTGGTTAGCATTGCTGCCTCACAGCATCAGGGACCCGAGTTCGATTTCAACCTCGGGTTACTGTAGAGTTTGTACTTTCTCCCCGTGTCTGTTGGGGTTTCCTCCGGGTACTCTGACACTCCAAAGATGTGCAGGTTAGGTGAATTGGCCATGACCAATACGCAAGTTTATGGGGATAGGGCGGGGGAGCGGGTCTAGGTAGGGTGCTCTTTCATAGAGTCAGTACAGATCCGATGGGCAGAATGGCCTCCTTCTGCACTGTAGGGATTATATGGATTTCATGGAATCATAAGAGGGAGTTAGGAGGATAATCTAGCTGAAGGGGCCTATTTTTCTGTGCTAGCATCCCGGGCCCTCAGCCTGCGCCGGTTCGGAGAATTGCCAGGCCATGCGCAACGCCGCCCCGACGCCGGTCCGCCGATTCTCTACGCGCCCGGCGAATGTCCCCCCCACCCGGCTATTCTCCATCCGGGATGAGCTGAGCGGCCGCCAAGAAAGCACGAGTCCCACCGGCGCTGTTCACATTGTCTTACCCGGTGGGACCTTGCCGTCCATCTTGTCGGGGGCGGCCTGGTGGGGATGGGGGGGGGAGGGGGGGCTTCCACCGTGGCCTGGCCCGTGATCGGGGCTTACCAATTCGGCAGGCCGGCCTCTCCTGGTGGGGGCCTCTATTACTCCGTACCAGACCCTGTCGCCCTACGCCATGTTGCATCGGCGTCGGCATGGAGAAGGAAGCTACTGTGCATGCGCGCAGTCGCAGTGCGCATGCGCGCATTCACGCCAGTCGCAGCATGTATGAGCAGACCCGCGGCGCACGTTTGACGCCGGAATTGGCAGTCGGAGCGGCGTGAGTCGCTCCAGTGCCATGCCAGCCCCCTGTAGGGCAGAGGGTCGCTACACGATGGCGCTGTCGTTAAACTCTCCGGTTTTTACGATGGCGTCAACACTCTGCTGTCAGAAGGGAGAATCCTGCCCCCTGTGTAAGTTCATAGAAAGAGTCAGTGAGATATATTAGAGACGGAAGCTGGGAGGGGATGGGTGCGCAGATCTGAGACGCAGCTTCAGTCTCGGTCTGAAGAGCAGAAAGTTCCGGATCTGTGGAGCAGTCGGTCACAAACACCTCGAGGTACTAAGCCCTGGGTCTGAGGGACAGTGAGGCCCAAAACGTTTGGGGCACAGAGTCCTTGGGTTTGGGACAATGAATTAAAGGGTCTGAGAAACAGGTAAAGTCCTGGGGCCTGAGAGACAGTGGGCGTGATTCAGCAACCTCTTTAAGCCTGGCACAGATCCGGGTGCAACGGCTGAATCGCGCGCGAGCTCCAAATTGGGCTCCACGTGGCCGATCATGAGTCACCCAACTTGCTCCACCCAGCGCCATCTAGATCTTGCCAAGGCGCCATTTATTACTGGTCCCCACAAACATGGACTTGGTATCATAGAATTATCATAGAATTTACAGTGCAGAAGGAGGCCATTTGGCCCATCGAGTCTGCACCGGCTCCTGGAAAGAGCACCCTACCCAAGGTCAGCACCTCCACCCTATCCCCATAACCCAGTAACCCCCGCCCAACACTAAGGGCAATTTTGGACACTAAGGGACAATTTATCACGGCCAATCCACCCTAACCCGCACATCTTTGGACTGTGGGAGGAAACCGGAGCACCCGGAGGAAACCCACGCAGACACGGGGAGGACGTGCAGACTCCGCACAGACAGTGACCCAAGCCGGGAATCGGTCCCGGGACCCTGGAGCTGTGAAGCAATTCATAATGTATAACAGTACCTTTAGGGGGTGGGGTCTTCCAGATCATTGGAGACCCCCCAGGTGGTCGGGACAGGTTAGAGTGACACTCTGGCACCTTGGCAGTGCCACTCTGGTACTGCTAATATTTCCTGGTGGCACTGTCAGGGTGCCAGTCTGGCAATGCCAGGGTGACCAGGTGCCAGGTCAGACCACGGGGAGGGGGGGGGGGGTGGGGGCTCGCCACTTGGAAGAGGGGGTTCCTGGGCCTCCCTTGGGGGCTAAAGGGGGGGGTCAATAGAGCAGTGGGGCAGGGCCTGAAAGTGGGGGAGGGGGAGGCGATATCAGCGTAGCCGATCAAATTGACGCTACGATCTACGAACAGCCCTAAAGCTGATCAGCAGGAAATCCCTCTCAGTGCAGCCTTGCTGGAGAGAAACTCCCTGAGGTCAATAAAAGGACAAAGTGACATTGGATAGCAGGATGGTTCTCGGTGCTGTAGCCGCAGAGAAACACCCTCTAAACATGCCTGACAACAGACTTCAACGTCTGTCCATTGACCTGAGCTCAGAGCAACAGGGACAATGATCCCTGGAGTCATGGTCAGTGAGCCCTTGGGCCTGGGTGTCAGTGGGTCCTGGGGCCTGGGTGTCAGTGGGTCCTGGGGCCTAGGGTCTTTGGGACCCAAGTGTCAGTGAGCCTGGGACTTGAGGTTCAGTGAACCATGGGGAGTGCGGGTCAGTGAGTTCTGGGGCCTGAAGGTCAGTGGGTCTGGGGCCTGAGGGTCAGTGGAGTCTGACGGTCAGCGGGATCTGAGGGTCAGTGGGTCTGGGGCCTGAGGTTCAGTGAGTTCTGGGGCCTGACGGTCAGTGAGTTCTGGGCCCTGAGGGTCAGTGAGTTCTGGGCCCTGAGGGTCAGTGAGTTTTGGGCCCTGATGGTCAGTGAGTTCTGGGGCCTGAGGGTCAGTGGAGTCCGAGGATCAGTGAAGTCTGAGGGTCGGTGCAGTCTGAGGGTCAGTGGAGTCTGAGGGTCAGTGGAATCTGGGGCCTGAGGGTCAGTGGGGTCTGAGGATCAGTGAGTTCTGGGCCCTGAGGGTCAGTGAGTTCTGGGCCCTGAGGGTCAGTGAGTTCTGGGCCCTGAGGGTCAGTGAGTTCTGGGGCCTGAGGGTCAGTGAGTTCTGGGCCCTGAGGGTCAGTGAGTTCTGGGCCCTGAGGGTCAGTGAGTTCTGGGCCCTGAGGGTCAGTGAGTTCTGGGCCCTGAGGGTCAGTGAGTCCTGGGCCTGAGAGTCAGTGGCTTCCCCAGAATAGAGGTCCCCGGTGGTGGAAGCCCTGCCCTCTGAGAGCTTCCAACCAAAGCAGGAATGCGGTGGAAGATGGTGGCAATGGGTCCATTGATCAGAGTGACTGATAGTGAGGAAAACATTGGCAACCAGGTGGCACTGTGAGGATCTGGTGGGTAACCTTCTGAGGGCGCAGAAAAGTGCTGTGTCCCCCATCAAATTCCTCAGCCACCAGTAAACTGCAGTGGGCCGTGGATAATTGGTATCAATTGATCATTCATAGACATCCTGACCAGGCATCCCCCCGTCAATCTGATCTTCTCCCAACTTAACCGATGGAGGTTTTGCCACTTCAGCGAGACAGATGTCGAGCCTATCCCACAAATAAATGCCGTGGTTCCTGCCACAGCAGCCTGCATAGAATCCACCCAATTTGCCCAGAAGTCATAGATTCAGAGACCAGCACATTCTCAGCTATGAAATCTCAATCTTCAGTTTCACATCTTGAGAGGCCTGGGGCCTCATGTCAACAAGAAATTGATACGCTCCAGACACGGCTGGTGTTTGATGGTAATGAACAATTTTGGGTAGGGTGTAGATTTTTAAGTGTCCAGCAGATTTCTGAGTGTAACACTGTTTTATATATAGTATAGCCGGGACTTAGAATGCCATTGGAAATTAACTAGCTGTGAGTACTTAAAACATTTGCTGTGACTGCCCTCGAAGCAAGTCGAACACTCATCCATGAGGGGCTTAACACTAATGATGCCAGATGATTGGTTGCAATTGATGTTGCTTCTAACAGTTTCAAATATTTGCAACCGATGTGGTTTATTAGGATACCTTACCAGACTCCAACATAGAATAATGGACTGGAACCCCAAACAACTTTCAATTTGTAAAACGTTGAGGAAAGGATAATTCACCCCAGGTGCGATGACTTTCCTTTACGTTGAAACAAACTTTAATTTAAACACAGAATTAACCACATTAGCATAAAAAAAACTTTACAGTGATCAATTAAACAGTTCTTAAACAAAATGAAAAACTTGAACTTACTATCTTTCCCTGCTACTAACACCAATTAAGCAACCCAATACAGTCCAGGTGCCACTTACAAATAAAGCAAACAAACAGGTACAAATGTAGAGACCTTTGGAGAGAGAGATCCTTTCAGGAGCAGAACCAGTACACTTCTGCTCAACCTAGCAGCATTTGGCCAAACTGCTGTTCAACCTAAAATCCTTCTGCCATGTCCGACTGAGATCCTATGGTAGACTGCAAAACTACTGACAGACCTGGCTCCTCCTATCAATGACATAATCTGTATCCTATTATGGTGTCATATGACCTGCTTATCTAGGACTAAATGCAACCCCTCATAAATTATCTACTCTCCAGGGAATCTCCAACAATCACAAAAATATCCCATTAGCCTTTTATCTGCAACCAAGTAAATGGTTGTAATGAATCATGACACCCATCTTTAACGATTTCTTAATTACAGCTTCAACAGAAGCATAGTCTCGATACCTTATCCTAGGATGTTTAATGATATTACTGCAACAAATATTTTCCTTCACCCAGGGTTTTAATAATATTACTCCCACAAATATAAAATATAATATATAGTAATTTCTACATTCATCGCAGGTTTCAGATCACTTGATTAATTAACCGTGATTTTAAAAATCACTTGCTAGTGCAGGATTTCGCAGCCAAGGATAAGTTAACATTATTCCCATGAATTCTGTCCAAGTTTTTGGGTCAGGTGTACAAATACTTACGTTCCAACAACAAATTACATTTCTATAGCACCATTAAAGTAGTAGACTATGCCAAGAGAGAAATAAAAGTACAAAAAAGACTTGGACTTTCTTTTGTCAAAACAAATCAGGTTATGATGGAAATGTTTAAAATGATAAAAGGAAAGGGTGGATAGGAAGAGGTTCTCGGTAGTTGAGGAATCTCCCTCCTTTCCTCCAAGATGGGGAGATCCCGAGCTGGATTTTCACAGACTATATGGACTTGGGAGCCATTTAAAAATGGGACCCGATTCCGGGACCTCCACCTAATGCCCTCAATCTTAACTGGCATGGAATAATGCACTCCTGACTTAGGAAGCTGCATTATGGGGATAGAAATCGCCTAGGCTCCACAATTTCATGGAGATGGACCAGCTTCTCCAGGACTCATGGTTCACAGCCCCCCAAAGGAACGGAGAACCAGGGAATCTCCAAAAGGAACCTTTTGAAAGATAACGTCAAAATGTTTTACCCATGCCCCCTGCCCCCTCCATGCCAACCCAATGCCTACCCACACCTCTGGCCCCTTATAGCCCCATGTCAAACCATCAATGCCAACCATTCCCTCCCACTCCCACAGCACCTGATAGTCTCCATGCCAACTCATGCCCCCTCACCCACCTCCATGGTCCCTCATGCCAACTCATTGCCTTTCCATGTCCATTCCCCCAGTACACTCTGTACAGAACCAATGAGCTCCATGGTAACCATGGCACGTCTGTAACTGCATAAGAAACCACCCATTCATATATTTTAAAAAACAAGTCTTACTACAATCCTACAAAAGTGCCAATCATCTAGATTATTAAAGTATCAACAACGGAAACTACAAGCACTTGACATCTTTTTTATCTTGTGCAAATAAACAATGAGCCTTTGAGAAAAGAGATTTCAGAAAAAGTAACTCATTATTGTTTTGTGATTTGGTCTCATAGCTTAATATATTCTGGAAAGGTTTTCCTCCACTCATGACTAACTTTGCTCAAACTCAGGCTTGGTACTTCCAAATTATTTTATTTACACTACATACATGATGAATCACAGGTAAACACATCTCTCTTGTCTGCAGACTGTTCCATCTGCTCCACAGCGTCTTTACTAACAGAATTAAGAAAGGGAAGTTAGTGAACATCATGGGCGCGATTCTCCGCAAATGCGGCGAGTCGTAAAGGCTGCCGTGAAACTGGCCGTGTTTCACGGCAGCCTCCGCGCCCCCTCCCAGGACCCGATTCTCCCCCCGGGCGGGGCTAACAGCGGGGCCCCGTGAAGCACGGCATCGCGGGCTTAGCGACCGTCGCTAAGTACGCGCGCCAAGCGTCACGTCGGCTGACATGCACGATGATGTCAGCCGCGCATGCGCGGGTTGGACGGCTCCAACCCGCGCATGCGCGGATGACGTCATCACGCAGACGCATCAAACATGCACGGGCCGTTATGCCCCTCAGCCACCCCGCGGACTGATCCTGCGGGGCGGCGGAAGAACAAATAGTGCGCGGGTATCGGACCCGCTGCCCGCGATCGGTGCCCACTGATTGCAGGCCCATGCCACCCTTGGCACGGCTGTGCCAATCAGTGCCATGGTTGTCCGGGACAGGCACTTTGCGGCCGTTTTCACGAACGGTGAGAGCAGGTGTGATCGCGTTCGTGAAAACGGCCGCAAAGGCCTGGGAACATCGTTGTTCGCCGTAAAAAACGGCGAGCAGCGATTCGTGTCGTGGGGCGGCCGTGGGGGGGTGGGGGGGGGGGGCGGAGAATAGCGGGAGGGTGTGAAAATTGTTGGGGAGGCCCTCCTGCTATTCTCCGACCCGTCTTGGGCAGCGGAAAATCACGCCCCATATACTTGAGTTTCCAGAAGGTTTTGGATAAAGTTCTCCACAGAAGGCTGATTAACAAAATTAAAGCACATGGGATTGGAGGTAATATACTGGCATGGATTAAGGATTGGTTACCTGACAGAAAACAGAGTAGGAATAAGTGGGTCATTCTCGCATTGGCAGGCTGTGACTAGTGGGATACTGCAAGGACCTATACTTGGACCCCAGCTATTCACAATATATATCAATGATTTGGATGTGGAACCAATGCAATATTTCTAAGTTTGCGGATGACACATGGCTCAGTGGGAATGTGTCGTGTGAGGAAGATGCAGAGCAGCTTCAAAGGGTTTTGGACAGATTTAGTTTTTAAAAATAAATTTAGAGTAACCAATTCCTTTTTTTCCAATTAAGGGGCAATTTAGCGTGGCCAATCCACCTAGCCTGCATATATTTGAATTGTGGAGGTGAGACCCACGCAGACACAGTGAGAATGTACAAACTCCACAGGGACAGTGACCCTGGGTAGGGATCGAGCCCAGGTCCTCAGCACCGTACGCAGCAGAGCTAACCACTGCTCCACCGTGCCCCTGCCCCCCCGGAAAGATTTAGTGAGTGCGCAAGAACATGGCAGATGGAATATAATGTGAAAAAAATGTGAGGTGATCCACTGCTGTAGGAGGAACAGAAGTGCAGAGCAATTGAAAATTGGTTTAAAGGAGAAAAAAGATAGAGAAAGGAGATGGGGTGGAATCCTCCGTTTGGCCGGCAGCGTGTTCATGCCCACGGACTTTCCGACGGTGTGGGGGAGCCCACGATACGAAACCCCATTGGCCGGCTGCCGGGACGGAGGATCGTGCTGCCGGCAGGGGTGCGCCTCACCAGAAAACGGGTGGGGCGGGACGGAGAAGCCCACCCATGACATTTGGGAAAAGTTGAGGAATATAACAAAGAATTTAATGGAGTAAGTTTAATACTGATTTTCTTTTGTGGTTGGAGAAGTTTATTTTAAATTACGTGAAGTGACGCAATTGTGTGCCAGGTTTCTCCGGCCACTCCTTAGGTTCTGTAAAACAAGTTAACCCTTTCAGCAGACAGTGGTTTTAATTCTCCGCACAGTTTTTGTTTTTTTAAGGTAGCCTCTTACAAATTAAGTTACAGGAAAGGTTGTGGTGACCCAATAACACGGGGATTACAATCGACCCGTTGTCTACTACTCAAATAAACAATCTTCTGTGGTTGCTAGGACAATGCGATGTATTCAGGCATTGGGCGGTTAAAGTAAGCAAGCCAATTACCATGTTTGGGAAAGTTCCTTGTGCAGATTCTGAATTCTGGGAAGCTAAAATCAGTATCATATTTGTGATTTTTATCAATGACTTGGATGATGGAGTTGAAGGTTGGGTTAATAAATTTGCTGATGACACCAAGATAAGATTGGTGGAGCAGTGGATAATGTGGAGGGCTATTGTAGGCTGCAAAGAGACATTGATAGGATGCAGAGCTGGGCTGAAAAGTGGCAGATGGAGTTTAACCCTGATAAGTGTGAGGTGATTCATTTTGGTAGCACAAATTTGAATGCGGATTATAGGGTTAACGGCAGGGTTCTGAAGAATGTGGAGGAGCAGAGAGATCTCAGAGTTCATGTCCATAGATCTCTGAAAGTTGCCACCCAAGTGGATAGAGCCGTGAAGAGGTGTGTTAGCATTTATTAACAGGGGGATTGAGTTTAAGAGCCGTGAGGTTGTGCTGCAACTGTACAAGACCTTGGTTAGACAACATTTGGAGTATTGTGTGCAGTTTTGGTCACCTCATTATAGGAAGGATGTGGAAGCACTGGAAAGGGTGCAAAGGAGATTTACCAAGATGCTGCCTGGATTGGAGGGTAGGTCTTATGAGGAAAGGTTGAGGGAGCTAAGGCTTTTCTCATTGGAGCGAAGGAGGATGAGAGGTGACTTAATTGAGGTGTATAAGATGATGAGAGGGATAGATAGAGTGGATGTTCAGTGACTTTTCCTAGAGTGGATGTAGCTGTTACAAGGGGGCATAACTATAAGGTTCATGGTGGAAGATATAGGCGGGATGTCAGAGATGGGCTCTTTACTCAGAGAGTGGTTGGGGTGTGGAACCTATGGGAGTGGAACCTATGGTAGTGGAGTCGGACACTTTAGGAACTTTCAAGCGATTATTGGATAGGCATATGGAGTGCACTAGAATGATCGGGAGTCGGTTGATTTGATTTTAGTTTCAGACTAGTTCAGCACAACATCGTGGGCCGAAGGGCCTGTACTGTGCTGTACAGTTCTATGTTCTAAGCTAGAAGGGCACAGTGGGAAATCCTGCTGCTCCCTACAAATGGACGGATAACTGTAATAAGAGATGATGATAACAACCTCACAGAATTCATGAATATAGAAGGAGAAAGTCATTTTTTTTGAGATGTAGCAGAGGGTAAAGAGGAAGTGGATAGAGTGAGAGAGGAGCCATTGGAAGAGGCTGATGACCCACTATGTGGATGGAGCTTGCAGGATATTGGGAGGGACAATAAAAGCGAGTGGGAGATTGATGGGTGACCATTCAGCCCAAGAGGTGGAGGTGAAGGCCTTAATAGAAGCTCTAAGATTGGCAGAAGGCAAACTTACATATTCAGGGTGAATAAATAGCTGGTATGCATTATTAATCAGGGAGTTAATACAGGCTGTGCAGGGTCCAGAGGAACTCGGGTGGGGGGGTGATAAAAATTAAAGCACCTCAGAGAATTGATGGACCAGAACAGTTAGGTAACAGGCAGGCCGACAAGGCAACCAAAGAGGTTGCGGAGGTAGAAGAGGAGGTGGAATTGATAAGTGCGACAACCGAGCAGCGAGAAGATTTTATTGACATGTGTTACTAATTTGCAGACACAAGCAAAAGGAGATTGGGAGAAATGGGAAGAATAGGGTGCCTTGAAAGACGCAGATGGAGTATGGAAAAAGGAAACAAGAGTTAGCCCCACAGGAAGTCAGACAAACTCTATTGGGGATATAGCATGGGAATCAGCAGACAGGATGTACCAACATGTTGGAGCCGTTGTTGGTGGTGGAAGGGTGTGGGTCAGGAAGTTGCTAAGTATTGCCAACAGTGCCATTCCTGTGCCTGGCATAATCCTGGGAAGGCAGTCAAAATTAAATTATACCACCAGCCATGACTGAGGGGACCATAGGAACAAGGGCAGATTGATTTTACGGGACCATTCCCTCCATCGAAGGGGAAGGAATAGTGTCTGGTGATTGATCAATTTACTTGATGGGTAGAAGGATTCCCAACAAGGGACTGCTCCACTTTGAATGTAGCCAAGATATCAACAGAGGAGGTTAGACCCCAGTGGGGGTGCCAACACAAAATGATTCAGACTTTACCAGGCAGGTTATTTAGGAAGCGTATGAACAGATAATTCATAATCATAATCTTTTATTATTGTCACAAGTAGGCTTACATTAACACTACAATGAAGTTACTGTGAAAATCCCCGAGTCGCTACATTCTGGCGCCTGTTCGGGTACAGAGAGGGAGAATTCAGAATGTCCAATTCACCTAACAAGCACGTCTTTCGGGACTTGTGGGAGGAAACCGGAGCACCTGGGGGAAACCCAGATGGGGATAAAACAAAAAAAATCATATGCCCGACCATCCTCAAGAGCTTAGTAATGATGAACAGAACAATTAGAACCTTATGGGTGGCACAGTCGCACAGTGGTTAGCCAACCTTTGCTTCACAGCGCCAGGGTCCCAGGTTCGATTCCCGGCTTGGGTCACTGTCTGTGCAGAGTCTGCATGTTCTCCCTGTGTCTGCGTAGGTTTCCTCCGGGTGCTCCGGTTTCCTCCCACAAGTCCCGAAAGACGTGCTGTTAGGTATGTTGGACATTCTGAATTTTCCCTCTTTGTACCTGAAAAGGCGCCGGAGTGTGGCGACTCGGGGATTTTCACAGTAACTTCATTGCAGTGTTAATGCAAACCTATTTTCTTTTCTTTTTTTCTAAATTTAGAGTACCAATTCATTTTTTCCAATTAAGAGGCAGTTTAGCCTGGCCTGTCCACCTACCCTGCACATCTTTGGGTTGTGGGGGCAAAACCTACGCAGACACGGGGAGAATGTGCAAACTCCACACGGACAGTGATCCAGGGCCAGGATCGAACCTGGGGCCTCGGTGGCGTGAGGCGGCAGTGCTAACCACTGCACCACCGTACTGTAAGCCCAATGTAAGCCTACTTGTGACAATAAATATTATTCAAAAATGGTGAGAGACATCCATAGCTAAGGCAATCCAGGAGATGGGGAACAGTTGGGCTATCGTTTTACCTAGCATTGTAATGCGTCTGTGGGCCACTCCAAATAAAAGTACCAGATTTACTCCATTTGAGTTGTTGAAAGGATGAGCAATGTATACCAGAGAGAATAATAACCTGGTGGACAAAAGCAGGTCTTCCCAGAGGCAGAATTTGAGTAAACAATTACAACAGATCAAACAAGAAGTGAAGGACAGGCAAACAGTTAGAGATATGGAGTTAGATCAGCGATTGAAGGAACAAAAGAGGCCCAGAGTAGGGGATAAGGTCATGGCGAGGGTGGACCGAGAATACAACCCAGACGGCAGGGGCCGTGTGAGGTAATTATGACAGGTGATACGCTTACAGACATGGAAACTGGGAGGAAATGGAAACATTTTACTCAATTAAAACTCAATATGGAAAACAAGAGATATAATGGTGACCTGAGAATTGGGAGCCGATCTTAATGTCGTGGGAGGCACTGGCAGTACACGGGGATCACAACATCTGCCTTCGTCCTGGACAGGATATCCAGCTTCCGAGGGGAGGAGGTGGGGAGTGATTAAAGTAACCAAACATCAGGATTACGAACCAACTAAAACGGTCAAGTTGCCATGGTCCCGGATGTCGGTTGCCATGGTCCCAGATGCTGGTTGCCATGGTCCCGGATGCCGGTTGCCATGGTCCCGGATGCCGGTTGCCATGGTCCCGGATGACCTATGGCTGCTTTCCCCTTTGAGGAGAATGAGCTGACTGGTGGTGATTTGACCTGAGGGTCAACAAACCTCAGACAAGGGGCAGGTTTGAGAAGGTGGGGTCTTTGTGAATAACCAAGCAACCACTCTGACACATCAAAACTAAAGTTTGGGGGCTACACTATAAGTGTGAGCGAAGTGTAAATAAAGGATATTCGGACCTCAGTTGTAATGAGGAGATACGTTTGGTAGCACAAGGACAACCAGTTAGATTGACTCAACCGCCCTGTCCCCATGAGCGGGAACCAGTGGGATGGGTGTATAATCCCAGCAGGGAACAAGCACCTCAAGTGGCAGTTCTTCCTGATGGGTTCCAGCACCAAAGCCATCCTATCATACCAATCAGTGTGGATACTAGTGGGGAAATCCTATCATACCAATCAGTGTGGATACTAGTGGGGAAATCCTATCATACTAATCAGTGTGGATACTAGTGGGGAAATCCTATCATACTAATCAGTGTGGATACTAGTGGGGAAATCCTATCATACCAATCAGTGTGGATACTAGTGGGGAAATCCTATCATACCAATCAGTGTGGATACTAGTGGGGGAAATCCTATCATCCCAATCAGTGTGGATACTAGTGGGGGAAATCCTATCATCCCAATCAGTGTGGATACTAGTGGGGAAATCCTATCATCCCAATCAGTGTGGATACTAGTGGGGGAAATCCTATCATCCCAATCAGTGTGGATACTAGTGGGGAAATCATGATAACTGGAACATGAAAAAATGAAATAAGAACATAAGAACTATGAGCAGGAGTAGGCCATCTGGCCCCTCGAGCCTGCTCCGCCATTCAATGAGATCATGGCTGATCTTTTGTGGACTCAGCTCCACTTTCCGGCCCGAACACCATAACCCTTAATCCCTTTATTCTTCAAAAAACTATCTATCTTTACCTTAAAAACATTTAATGAAGGAGCCTCAACTGCTTCACTGGGCAAGGAATTCCATAGATTCACAACCCTTTGGGTGAAGAAGTTCCTCCTAAACTCAGTCCTAAATCTACTTCCCCTTATTTTGAGGCTATGCCCCCTAGTTCTGATTCACTCATCAGTGGAAACAACCTGCCCGCATCTATCCTATCTATTCCCTTCATAATTTTAAATGTTTCTATAAGATCCCCCCTCATCCTTCTAAATTCCAACGAGTACAGTCCCAGTCTACTCAACCTCTCCTCATAATCCAACCCCTTCAGGTCTGGGATTAACCGAGTGAATCTCCTCTGCACACCCTCCACTGCCAGTACATTCTTTCTCAAGTAAGGAGACCAAAACTGAACACAATACTCCAGGTGTGGCCTCACTAACACCTTATACAATTGCAACATAACCTCCCTAGTCTTAAACTCCATCCCTCTAGCAATGAAGGACAAAATTCCATTTGCCTTCTTAATCACCTGTTGCACCTGTAAACCAACTTTCTGTGACTCATGCACTAACACACCCAGGTCTCTCTGCACAGCGGCATGCTTTAATATTTTATCATTTAAATAATAATCCCGTTTGCTGTTATTCCAAGCAAAATGGATAACCTCACATTTCTCAACATTGTATTCCATCTGCCAGACCCTAGCCCATTCACTTAACCTATCCAAATCCCTCTGCAGACTTCCAGTATCCTCTGCACTTTTCGCTTTACCACTCATCTTAGTGTCATCTGCAAACTTGGACACATTGCCCTTGGTCCCCATCTCCAAATCATCTATGTAAATTGTGAACAATTGTGGGCCCAACACGGATCCCTGAGGGACACCACTACTACTGATTGCCAACCAGAGAAACACACATTAATCCACACTCTTTGCTTTTTATTAATTAACCAATCCTCTATCCATGCTACTACTTTACCCTTAATGCCATTCATCTTTATTTTATGCAGCAACTTTTTGTGTGGCACCTTGTCAAAGGCTTTCTGGAAATCCAGATATACCACATCCATCGGCTCCCCGTTATCTACTGCACTGGTAATGTGCTCACAAAATTCCACTAAATTAGTTAGGCACGACCTGCCCTTTATGAACCCATGCTGCGTCTGCCCAATGGGACAATTTCTATCCAGATGCCTCGCTATTTCGTCCTTGATGATAGATTCCAGCATCTTCCCTACTACTGAAGTTAAGCTCACTGGCCTATAATTTCCTGCTCTCTGCCTACCTCCTTTTTTTATCACTTATTGTCACGAGTAGGCTTCAATGAAGTTACTGTGAAAAGCTCCTAGTCGCCACATTCCGGCGCTTGTCCCGGGAGGCTGGTACGGGAATCAAACCGTGCTGCTGGCCTGCTTGGTCTGCTTTAAAAGCCAGCGATTTAGCCCAGTGAGCTAAACCAGCCCCTTAATTAATATATAACATGACTGGGTTGGGCCGATGGTACTATGGCTCATAGGATATGGAGTAATACCATAAGATCATAAGACTATGACATAGGAGCAGAATCAGGCCATTCAGCCCATCGAGTTGGCGCCATCATTCGATCATGGCTGATATGTTTCTCATCCCCATTCTCCTGCCTTCTCCCCAAAAACCCTGATCCCCTTATTAATCTAAAAATCTGGGAGCAGCGTGGTGGCTCAGTGATTAGCACAGCTGCCTCACAGCGCCGAGGTCCCAGGTTCGATCCCGGCGCTGGGTCACTGTCAGTGTGCAGTTTGCACATTCTACCCGTGTTTGCGTGAGTTTCACCCCCGCACCCCAAAGATGTGCAGGGTAGGTGGATTGGCCAAGCGAAATTTCCCCTTAATTGGAAAAAATGAATCGGGTACTCTACATTTATATTAAAACGTAAACAAGAAATCCCCTTATTAATCAAGAACACCAGGTTCTAGACCAGATCCCAACAGTGGCTGATGAGAGCCTTAAAGGTTACCAATCAGGAATTAGTCAATACTCCGGATGCATTAAACCGGAGAAGGGCAGGCGATACGTTGGCTCGAGATTTGACTGTTGGAATAAAATCGGACATAGAAGACGTTGGATTTGGAATAGTGGCATGTGTTTGAGTCTATACACAAATTCAACCTTATAAGTTTACATCATGAAAGTCGAGAGCTAGTGTCTACTGAACCCGAAAGTGAAAGGGCAGAAGAGGTTATTAAATTCCTGATGGCGATTCCACAGCGCATCACCTGGAAACATCCTCTATCAATAGCTATCGATTTGAGTCTTTCAGAGTAGAAAGAAATGGATGGGTCTATCGAGCAGGATTTCATGGATATCTCAACTACCTCAACGACTCCATTTGGATGAGCACCAAGGACTGTGGGACAGAATCCAAGGGTTACATCGTGTGTACTTGTTGCACTTTAGAACTCGACAAATACTAGTGAAGTCACATTTACAATGATACCGATTAATGATGAGTTTCAAGCTGTCCTGATGTCTCCCACCCAGTGGTGTTTTATGACAGATGAGTTTGAGATGATTTTGTGGGGGCTAAGATGTACAGTAAACGCTAGCTTCTGCATGCAAGTGACCCTTAATGTGGGAGATTTTCATCTGCCAGGTCAGACAACTAGATATATATTCAGCCACTCATGGGATGATACTGAATTTGTAAAGAAGACCCCAGTAAAGATAGCAGGGATGGCCACGCGATGGACCACAGAGATAGCACTTCAATACATACAGGCATCGGAGGAACCGTGACCACATTCAAGTGGATGTGGCTACCCAAATAGCCAAGACGGCTAACGTTTACTCAACTGCACATCGGATGAGTTGGTGGGAAATACTCGCGATACTGTTAACCATCCTGAGCCTATAGGTTTTATTGAGGACCATTATCATGTGGTGTTACCGGCAAGTAGCCTTGATGGAATATAAAATGGCAACACATTGGCCCCGATATCTGCTACAAAAATTGACCCAAGGGGAAAACTGCTAGTTTATATTTTCGGCAGGTTAGGATTCCTCCTTGTAGCTGGACAGCTGGCCAGCCAATAGACAAAGGAAGGAATTCTCAACATTGACAGGTGGTCTACTTGGGCATTTACCAAGGGCCAAAAGGAGGGATGAAGGGATTAAAATAAATTTGGCCAGCAAGCAGGACAGAGGAGTGTGTAGCCACCTGGGTTGGCCACTTCCCGATTCCAAAATGGATGCCCGCTAAGAATGCAGGGAAAACTGGTCAAGCACAGGGAAACAAGCAGGTGCAAGGTTTCCTGTGTATTAAGACTTGCAAAAACCCAGACAGAACCGAAACCAGCAACCATCTGCATATTAACGAGCAATCCCCAGGAACAATTAGATACATTGAAACGATCAAGACCAAACCAGACTCCCCGGCGCCAGCGGGAGCCAGGACAAAGGAAGGCCAATGGACACATAGGAACCACCCAGCGATCAGGGAACAGCTCCAGTATTGGAGAAATCGATTAAAACAATTGGTCCAATCAATTGGAACCAGGTACGGGGTCCGCCCAAAATGGCGCGAAACCCCTGGGGACTATAAAATAGAGTCCCCAAGTTCAATTTGTCCTTCTTGGCAGGGTCTCTCAGCAGCTCTAAACAACTCTTGACCGTGACCCTCAACAACGCGAGACCTGCTTAGCAGCTGCACCAACCAAGTAAATCTCCAGTCAACGCACACTACGAGATAGGCGCTCCTAGCTACTAGTCCATACCAGCTTGAAGCCTGCAGACTCAGAATCGTATGAAAGGCCATTGTTCCCCTGACCTGGTGGGCCATTTCCAAAGCTAAGTATAGGCTTAGTGATAGTCTAGTAAGTAGAGTTTTATGCGTGATTGACTGTGTATATAATAAATGTGTTTTGATTTGAAACTTACTAACTGGTGTATTGAGTTATTGATCAGCACTTGGCTTTGAACCTCGTGGTGGTATCAGAAAGATACCTGGCGACTCTAGAGCAAGGTGACTAAACAGAGCAAATTAAGTAAAAACACAATTAGCAACAAGTGGTATATGTGCATTGTAAGTGATTGGACAATCTAGTATATCAATAATTGGATAATATAATCACCTGTACTCACTTGGAATGTAATGAAGTAATCTAGTTTTGTAGACATAATAGGGCTAAGGTGGCAGAGCACCACTGTGTAACCGGCTGATTGATATACAGATAGTGATGACACCAACGTAAAAATAATAGTTTTGTAGCTTTTCAGGAAAATCTTGCTCCATTTTGGATGGGTATGGGTTCCCTTGCATCTGCCTGAATAAATACGTTGGTTTGAACAAAGGAATTCTAATTCTTGTTTGGTCTTTGCAGAATCAGAGCATATCTTTATCTCCCAATCACTGAGGGAATGGAGGGATATAGGAATCAGGTGGGAAGCAGAGTTGAGGTTGGGGAGCTGCCTCGAGTGAGGTAAATGGTGGAACAAGCTCAAAGGGTGTAATGTCCCACTCCTATTTCTTATATTTCAATGTTCATAAATGCACCATATTTCAATTATCCTTTCCTCTATTTTTGATGATTCTGTCCACCATAGGTACAACTCACCTTTCTTGTGTCAAATTCATTTGCTTGTACATCTAACGGGGGAGGGGGGGGGGGGGGGTGCAGAAGCAAAGGGACCAAAGGATTAATAAACATAAATCATCAAAGATAGCAGGCAGGTTGAGGAACATCCTGGGCTATATAAATAGAGACTGAGGGTACAAAAGCAAAGAGGTTATGGTGAACTTTTTTTTTTAATAAACATTTTATTAAGGTTTTTTTTGGCATTGTAACAGTAGCAATATAAACAATATACATGAAAATATAAACATAGTGCAAATACCACCTCCGTCCCCAACAGGTCCCACCATTAATTAACCCCTTAATCTACGTTAACCTAATTCTCTGCGAAGAAGTCGACGAACGGTTGCCACCTCTAGGCGAACGCTAACTTTGACCCTCTCAAGGCAAACTTGATTTTCTCCAAATAGAGAAAGCCAGGCATGTCCGATAACCAGGTCTCCGACTTTGGGGGCTTTGAGTCCCTCCATGCTAGTAATTTCTGCCTCTGGGCTACCAGGGAAGTAAAGGCCAGAACAACTGCCTCTTTTTCCTCCTGCATTCCCGGATCCTGCGACACCCTGAAAATCGCCACCTCTGGACTCAATGCCACCCCTGTATTTAGTACCTTGGACATGACGTCTACAAACCGCTGCCAAAATCCCCTCAGCTACGGACATGCCCAGAACATGTGGACATGATTCGCTGGTCCTCCAGCACATTTTGCGCACCTATCTTCCACCCCAAAGAATCTGCTCATCCGGGCCACTATCATGTGAGACCGGTGAACGACCTTGAATTGAATCAGGCTGAGTCTGGCTCGACTCAATATGTCTGCCAAAGGCTCTCCTCTATCTCTTCCCCCAGCTCCTCCTCCCACTTTCGCTCCAGCTCCTCAGTCTGCGTCTCCTCTGATCCCATAAGTTCCTTAGAAATGTCAGAAATGCTCCCCTCGCCTATCCATCCTCTGGAAACATCCTGAACGGGGTACGTCCTGAATCCCCCTTCGCGGCAGGAGTGGGAAGGTTGGTACCTGTCTACGCAGAAAGTCCCGCACCTGCAGATATCGAAATTCATATGGTGAACTTTATAAAACGTTGTTTTGGCTGCAACTTGAGTATTGTGTCTTATTATGGGTAGCATGATACAGGAAAGATAAGGCATTAACAAGGTGCAGAAAAGATTTGCGAGAATGGTTCTGGGGATGATGGCCTTCATATGACCATAAGACATAGGAGCAGAATTAGGCCACATGGCCCATCGAGTCTGCTCCGCCAATTCATCATGGCTGATATTTTTCTCATCCCCATTCTCCTTACTTCTCCCCATAACCCCTTATTCCTTTATTAATCAAGAACCTATCTATCTCTGTCTTAAAGACGCTCAGTGATTTGGCCTCCACAGCCTTCTGCGGCAAAGAGTTCCACAGATTCACCACCCTCTGGCTGTCCAGGTCCTTCTACAGCCCCCCTCCTTCCTCAGAGGGACTACCTGTCCCTCTACAGATCTTTGTATCGTCTGCAAACTTAGCAACAGTGCCTTCAGTTCATTTTTCCAGTTCACTAATGTATATTGTGAAATGTTGTGGCCCCAGCACAGACCCCTGAGGCACACCACTAGTCACCGGCTGCCATCCTGAAAAAGACCCCTTTATCCCCACTGTCTGCCTTCTGCCAGTCAGCCAATCCTCTATCCATGCCAGGATTTTACCCTTAGCCCCATGGGCTCTTAAGGGCAGAACAGTAGCACATGTGGATAGCAATGTGGTCCCAGGTTCGATTCCCCACTGGGTCACTGTCTGTGCGGAGTCTGCATGTTCTCCCCGTGTCTGCGTGGGTTTCCTCCGGGTGCTCCGGTTTCCTCCCACAGTCCAAAGACGTGCAGGTTAGGTGAATTAGCCATGATAAATTGCCCTTAGCGACCAAAAAGGTTAGGAAGGATTATTGGGTTTCGAGGATAGGGTGGAAGTGAGGGCTTAAGTGGTCAGTGCAGACTCGATGGGCCGAATAGCCTCCTTCTGCACTGTTCTATGTATGTTAACTTTTTCAAGTTTCCTCTGCGTCACCTTGTCAAAGGCCTTCTGGAAATCTAAATAAATCACATCCATTGGTTTTCCTTTGTTTAACTTCATTGTTACCTCCTGAAAAAACTCTAACAGATTTGTCAGACATGACCTCCCCTTGACGAAGCCGTGCTAACTCAGTCCTATTGCATCATGCACTTCCAAGTACTTCACGATCTCATCTTTAATAATCGACTCTAAAATCTTACCAATGACCGAAGTCAGACTAACCGGCCTATAATTTCCTGTCTTCTGCCTCCTTCCCTTCTTAAACAGCGGTGTAACATTAGCTACTTTTGAGTCCTCTGGGACTCTCCCTGCCTCCAGTGATTCCTGAAAAATCACCACCAATGCCTCCAGAGTCTTCTCAGCTATCTCTTTTAGAACCCTGGGGTGTAGTCCATCCGGTCCAAGTGATTTATCCACCTTCAGACCTTTCCGTTTCCTCAGAACCTTCTCCTTAGTGATGGCCACTACATTCACCTGTGCCCCCTGGTTCTCCTGGAGCTCTGACATCCCACTGGTAACTATTCAGTTCCTTTGCCATTTCATTTTTCCAGTGGTCCGATGTCTATTTTTGCCTCTCTCTTACCTTTTATATATTGAAAAAAGCTCTTCCTATCTTTTATATTACAAGCTAGCTTGCACTCATATTCAGTCATGTGAATAAATTGGAGAAGATGGAGCTTTGAGGACATTTAAAAAAGGTGTTCAAAATCATGAGGCATCTGGGCAAAATAGACAGGAGGGAGACCGAATTGGCAGGAGAGTTGTGAATGGGGCGGGGACACTGATTAAAGATGAGTGGCAAAAGAACCAAAGGCGACATGAGGAAAACCAGTTCAGCTCAGCGTGTGGTTTGGATCTGGAATGTATTGCCTGAGAAGGTGGGGGGAGCAGATTCGATCATAGCTTTCAAAGGAGAATTCGATCATTACCTGTAAAAGGGGGGAGGGGGGCGGATAGGACTACAGAGAAAGGGTTGGGATCTGAGTGTGGACCAGCTGAGCTATACTTGCAGAGAGCCAGCACGGACTCAGCGGGCTGAATGGCCTCCTTTTGTATGTTATTTAATTTTAAGATTACTTATATATGTCTTCGCATCTTTCCTGAAACGCGCGAAACCCACAATTAGACACAATACTCCAGTTGAGGCTGAAGCAGTGTTTTATAAAGTTCCTTGCTATTGTACTCTTTTAAGCCTCTATTTATATAGCACGGAATGCTTTATCCACCCCTGAACCGACCTGCCCCCCCCCCCCCCCCCCATTTGAGCTCATTAATTCTCGGTCCCTTGGCTTTTTGCACAGCCTTTTAGAATTGAGAGCAAATCAACTTAACATGAGAAAGACAAGCTGCAAAATAGCAACAGCAAAAACCGTCCTCCCCAACCTCAAACAGTTCAGTGTAACACCACTCGGCTTTCCACTTCCTCTGTGCTGGCGCAATCTCTCTCCAATTTGCAAAGATCAGCAGTGCCACAACCCTGTATTTGCAATGGTCACACTGGTAAATATTTATTTTGAAACGAATTCTATCTGTCGACCCGCGGGGTGGAAGGATCGCAAACACCCAAGAAGCAATATTTGGTCAATTTCATTTCGCACAATCGGATCGATTTCACGCTGCAGGGGACGCTACATTGAGTGGCAGTGCGCGTGCACGCGCGGCCGGGTACGAGCAGGGGCGCGCGGCGGCGGCGGCGGCTCGGGAGGAACCCGGAGCGACCAAAACAACCAACCCCAGCGACAAGATAAAAGATACAACAGCCAGATGGATACAGTAACAATGTGGCCGGCGGCTGCTCAGCCCCAGCATCGATACAGCGTAACCCGCCCGAGAGAGTGACACTGAGCCGCTCCCGACCCGGTAAACCCGCAGCCTGACTCCCACCGACACAGCCCAGTCCTCACCCAGCCGGCAGGTTAGTGTGCTCCATGCGCGGGAGACTGGTACTGTATTCACAGGGCATCGTTATTCCCCTAGATCAGATATATACTGCTGTTCTAGATCAGAAAGTGGGTTGGGGGGCAGGGTTCCAGACTGTTCCAGACCAAGATAGTGTTTACTGCTCCAGACCCAGATAGGGTTAGTGTTTACTGCTCCAGATCCAGATAGGGTTAGTGTTTACTGCTCCAAGTACAGACCAGGGTTAGTGTTAACTATTCCAGAACAGGATTAGTGTTAACTATTCCAGACCAGGGATAGTGTATACTGCTCCAGACCCAGACAAGGTTAGTGTTTACTGCTCCAGACCCAGACAGGGTTAGTGTTTACTGCTCCAGACCCAGACAGGGTTAGTGTTTACTGCTCCAAGTACAGACCAGGGTTAGTGTTAACTATTCCAGACCAGGATTAGTGTTAACTATTCCAGACCAGGGATAGTGTTTACTGCTCCAGACCCAGACAGGGTTAGTGTTTACTGCTCCAGATCCAGGCAGGGTTAGTGTTTACTGCTCCAAATACAGACCAGGGTTAGTGTTAACTATTCCAGACCAGGATTAGTGTTAACTATTCCAAACCAGGGATAGTGTTAACTATTCCAGACCAGGGATAGTGTTTACTGCTCCAGACCCAGACAGGGTTAGTGTTTACTGCTCCAGACCCAGACAGGGTTAGTGTTTACTGCTCCAGATCCAGACAGGGTTAGTGTTTACTGCTCCAGATCCAGACAGGGTTAGTGTTTACTGCTCCAGATCCAGACAGGGTTAGTGTTTACTGCTTGAGAACCAGACTAGGGTTAGTGTTTACTGTTCCAGATCCAGACCAGGGTTAGTGTTTACTGTTCCAGATCCAGACCAGGGTTAGTGTTTACTGTTCCAGATCCAGACAAGGGTTAGTGTTTACTGTTCCAGATCCAGACCCGGGTTAGTGTTTACTGTTCCAGACCGGGGTTAGTGTTTACTGTTCCAGACCGGGGTTAGTGTTTACTGTTCCATATCCAGACCAGGGTTAGTGTTTACTGTTCCAGACCAGGGTTAGTGTTTACTGTTCCAGATCCAGACCAGAGTTAGTGTTAACTATTCCAGACCAGGGATAGTGTTTACTGCTCCAGATCCAGACTAGGGTTAGTGTTTACTGCTCCAGATCCAGACCAGGGTTAGTGTTTACTGTTCCAGATCCAGACAAGGGTTAGTGTTTACTGTTCCAGATCCAGACCAAAGTTAGTGTTTACTGTTCCAGACCGGGGTTAGTGTTTACTGTTCCAGACCGGGGTTAGTGTTTACTGTTCCATATCCAGACCAGGGTTAGTGTTTACTGTTCCAGACCAGGGTTAGTGTTTACTGTTCCAGATCCAGACCAGAGTTAGTGTTAACTATTCCAGACCAGGGATAGTGTTTACTGCTCCAGATCCAGACTAGGGTTAGTGTTTACTGCTCCAGATCCAGACCAGGGTTAGTGTTTACTGTTCTAGATCCAGACCAGGGTTAGTGTTTACTGCTCCAGATCCTGACCCGGATTAGTGTTTCCTGTTCCAGATCCAGACCAGGGTTAGTGTTTACTCTTCCAGATCCAGACAAGGGTTAGTGTTTACTGTTCCAGACCAGGGTTAGTGTTTACTGTTCCATATCCAGACCAGGGTTAGTGTTTACTGTTCCAGACCAGGGTTAGTGTTTACTGTTCCAGATACAGGCCGGGGTTAGTGTTTACTGTTCCAGACCAGGGTTAGTGTTTACTGTTCCAGATCCAGACCGGGGTTAGCGTTTACTGTTCCAGACCATGGTTAGTGTTTACTGTTCCATATCCAGACCAGGGTTAGTGTTTACTGTTCCAGATCCAGACCAGGGTTAGTGTTTACTGTTCCAGACCAGGGTTAGTGTTTACTGTTCCAGATCCAGACCGGGGTTAGTGTTTACTGTTCCAGAACCAGATCGGGGTTAGTGTTTACTGTTCCAGAACCAAACCAGGGTTAATGTTTACTGTTCCAGATCCAGAGCAGGGTTAATGTTTACTGTTCCAGATCCAGACCAGGGTTAGTGTTTACTGTTTCAGACCCAGACCAGGGTTAGTGTTTACTGTTCCATATCCAGACCAGGGTTAGTGTTTACTGTTCCAGATCCAGACCAAAGTTAGTGTTTACTGTTCCAGACCCAGACCAGGGTTAGTGTTTACTGTTCCATATCCAGACCAGGGTTAATATTTAATGTTCCACCCCGGACCAGGATTAGTGTTTACTGTTCCATCCTGGCGAAGGTTAATGTTTACTGTTCCAGACCGAGCCAGGGTTAGCATTTACTGTTCTAGGTGGATGAGGGGGAATGTTTACTGTTCTAGGTGGATGAGTGGGAGTGTTTACTGTTCTAGGTGGATGAGGGGGAGTGTTTACTGTTCTAGGTAGATGAGGGGGAGTGTTTACTGTTCTAGGTGGATGAGGGGGAGTGTTTACTGTTCTAGGTGGATGAGGGGGAATGTTTACTGTTCTAGGTGGATGAGGGGGAGTGTTTACTGTTCTAGGTGGATGAGGGGGAGTGTTTACTGTTCTAGGTGGATGAGGGGGAGTGTTTACTGTTCTAGGTGGATGAGGGGGAGTGTTTACTGTTCTAGGTGGATGAGGGGGAGTGTTTACTGTTCCAGGTGGATGAGGGGGAGTGTTTACTGTTCCAGGTGGATGAGGGGGAGTGTTTACTGTTCCAGGTGGATGAGGGGGAGTGTTTACAGTTCGAGATGGAGGAGGGGGAGTGTTTACAGTTCGAGATGGAGGAGGGGGAGTATTTACTGGTCTAGATAGGGAGGGGAGTGTTTACTGTTCTAGATGGCGAAGGTGAGGGAAGTGTCGACTGTCCTTAAGGGGGAGGGGAAAATCTACTGTTCTGGATTGGGGGGGGGGGAGAGGAGTGTTTACCATTCTAGATGGAGAGGGGAGTGTTTACTGTCCTAGGGGACTGTTTACTGTCCTAGATGGGGAGGAGGGGGGGGGGGTGTTTACTGTCCTAGATGGGGGGGGGGGGGGGGGGGGAGAGAGAGTGTTTACTGTCCTAGATGGGGGGGGGGGAGGGGGAGAGAGTGTTTACTGTCCTAGATGGGGAGGGGGGCAGGTGTTTACTGTTCTCGAAGGCAGGAGGGGAGCGTTTGCTGTTCTAGACGGGAAAGGGGGTGCGCTTGCTGTTCTCGAGGAGGAGGGGGAGCGTTTACTGTTCTAGATGGGGAGGGGGGAATGTTTGCTGTTCTAAATGGGGAGCGAGGGGAGTGTTTACTGTTCTAGATGGGACAGGGGAAGCGAATGTTTAATGTCCCAGATGGGAAGGGGGGTGGGGGGAGGGAGAGTGTTTACTGTCCTAGATGGGAAGGGGGTGGAGTGTTTACTGTGCCACATCACATGGGGAGGGGGTATGCGAGTGATTACTGTTCTCGAATCGGGGACGGGGATGGGTGTGTTTACCGTTCTAGACGGGAAAGGGGAGCGCTTACTGTTCTAGAGGAGGAGGGGCCGTGTTTACTGTTCAAGATGGGGAGAGGGGTGGGGAGTGTTTACTGTCCTTGATGGGGAGGGGGAGGGGGGGAGAGTTTACTGCTCTAGATGAGGAGGGTGAGGTGAGTGTTTGCCGTCCTAGATTGGCATGTGTGGAAGGGAGTGTTTCCTGTCCTAGATGAGGAGGGTTGAGGGGAGTGTTTCCTGTCCCAGTTATGGAGGGGGGGAAGGGTGTTTATTGTTGTCCAAAGGGGGATGGGAATGTTTACTATTCTAGATGGGGTGGGGGGAGGGGAGTATTTAGTGTCCTAGACGGGGAGGGGGAGTTTACTGTCCTTGCTGGGGAGTGGGGAGGGGTTTGTTTGGTGTCCTGGATGGGGAGGGGATTGTTTAGTGTCCTATATGGGGAGTAAGAGGGGAGTGTTTACTGTTCTGGAGGGTGTTATGGGAGAAGCGTTTTCAGAACCCCGAAATGTATCATGGCGTTCAACCAACCTCCCCCTTTAATGTATTGTTGCTTTTGAAGCACACGGCATGTTCTCCAGGTGTGGTATTACAATTATGGACACATGGGTTTTTAAAAACAAAACAATGTTTATTCCATGAACTCAACTTAACCTTTTAAATAAACATTGGATCACTTAACACCCCTTACTTCAAAGATAACCCCGAAAATAATACATCACTAAATAATCCTTCACTTTTTCCTTTAAACATCCAAGAGACTTAACACCTTTAAACAGAACCACATCAGGTTAAAGACATTACTATTATGAGTTTAAATCACCCAAATGATTCAGAGATAGTCTTTCATGGCAGAGACCACAGCAGATCCATCTCACTGCAAACACACACACACTCAAGCTCCTAACCTCAAAACTGAAACCAAAAACAGAAGTGAGCTCAGCTCAGCTCCCCTCACCCTCTGACATCACTTCAGTAATATGAGCTGCTCTATTTCTTAACGGCACATTGCTTAAACACCCATTTCTTAAAGGTACTCTCACAGGACAAGGGGGGAGCGCTTACTATCCTAGAAGGGGGAGTGACCTTTTACTGTTCTAGAGGGTGAGGTGGGAGCCTGCACTGTTCTAGAAGGGGAAATGGGAGCATTTGCTGTTCTCGAGGGGTGGGTGGGAGCGTTTACTGTTCTAGAGTGCTGGGGAATGTTTGCTGTTCTCAAGGGGGAGCATTTATTGTTCTAGAGGGTGAGGTGGGAGCCTGCACTGTTCTAGAAGGGGAAATGGGAGCATTTGCTGTTCTCGAGGGGTGGGTGGGAGCGTTTACTGTTCTAGAGTGCTGGGGAACGTTTGCTGTTCTCAAGGGGGAGCATTTATTGTTCTAGAGGGTGAGGGAAGCATTTGTTAATGTTGATGGGGAGGGGGCATTTTCTGTTATAGCTGGGGAGGGAGGAGCGGGGCATTTACTATTCTAGAGGGGTAAGGGAGCGTTTACTGTTCTTGATGGGGGAGGGCAGAGCAGCTACGGGTCTAGGTGGGAGAAGGGGGATGCAAAGGTTCAACAGGGGATAATATTGATAGAGTTGTATGTTTTCTCATTTGTTTATATTCCCAGTTTTTTCCACCCCACCTCCAAAGACATGTAGACTCAATGCCCGATTTTGCGATGAGAGGTGACGAGAGGGTAAGTGTTCCTGCAGAGTATTTCCTGCACATTTGTGAACCTTGAATCAAATTATTTCTCCCGTCCCAATACCAAGATCCCGTTTTGCACTCACCATATGCACAAAGATACAGGGGATAATGGAGTTTCTGCGGCACATCAGTTGAAATGCTGATGCAAATGAAGATTATTTCTATTGATGGCTTTCGAAATGCTAAGTGACATTACATTGAACATTACCTATACTTAACCTTGTTCAAAAGCTTAGGCACTCAATCTGGAAATCAGTTACAAGTCTAGCTCCGAAAGGTCACAAAGATGGTTGCTAAATGGGGATAGCTAATCTGCTGTGCTCCTCTGAGGCTGCAGTAATGTATTTTGACCAGAGCAAACGACGCCGCACTCTGCTATTCAACTGCGGAATGCTTCGTGTGAAACCCACGATGTGGGGGAGGAGAGTGGAATGAAGTAAAAATATTTATTTTTACAGCAAGGGCATTGTGAACACGAATGCAAAATGGTTTTCTTGGGTAAGCTGCAAGGTGGGGGGGGGGGGGGGGGGGGAAGAGAGACAGAGAGAAAATAAGCACTATCCTCCCTGCTCCAGGTCCGGCCTGAGCTCCTACTAAGAATGACTGAGTATCGAAGGTTGCTCTAAGGTGGATACCAGCCAGGGATCGTAACTGGGGCGGGCCAAAAGAACATGGTGTAGGACTGCGGTGACTGATCTGGATGAGATGGGGCTTACATGGGGTGAGGCATCACAACAAAGTGCCTGATGGAGGAACATTTGTTGCAGCTTTGTGCCCGGCCCGGGACAAGGAGGATAGCTAACTAACGTGATAGTTATGGTCAGTGCGTCCAGTACAGAGGAGGTTGGAGAGAAGAACAACATTTCTTTTCATGCTCACCAAATATGGAAACTAGGAATAGTGACGGTCGTGGGAGAAGCACTCAATGGCCACTACCAGCATTTTTATTGAAAATGGAGGCCTGTTAAATGAGAAGGAAAGGAGGCTGTGTACAGTCTCCTGGCCAGAAGCGGCAGCAGTGAGCAGGTCACGTGCCCTGTTATGTACACTTGACACCAAGTGCCCTCTATGTACGTACTTTTGACAAATCACAGAGGAGAGCTTCGTCCATTTTCTAGCTGCTGGCAAGGAGACTGTGACGATAACTCATTTCCTTACAAGAAAGAGACGCCAGACACACAAATGGGCAATGTACCTACTGACCAGGATCTCGCATCTGAATCTGTTGGAGAGAGCTGCGCAGGAGAGTCCAGGGCAAGACAAAGCAGTGCTAGTTTTAGCTCTGTACAGAGCACCAGGGCCTCTGGTTCACAGCAGCCCACGACGAATCTTCACTTTGGAACAAAGCAGTATAAAGATGAGTTCTTGAGGTATAGTTAGAACATAGAACTGCACAGCACAGTACAGGCCCTTCGGCCCACGATATTGTGCCGAACTAGTCTGAAACTAAGATCAAATCAACCTACTCCCAATCATTCTAGTGCACTCCATATGCCCATCCAATAACCGCTTGAAAGTTCCTAAAGTGTCCGACTGATGAGTTGCCAATATAATCTCTACATGGAGATAGTAGAACCGATTAATATCTTGATTCTGCTGGGAAAGTATACTCTCAACAAATTGCAAACACTATACTGTGTAATGTGGTTGCCTTTCATCGTGCCAGTAAGACCACCAGGTCAAATAACACTTTCATTTTAAATTGCAGTTCTATTTAATTTAATCAGGAGACTGTTATAGAATAATGTACTTATATTATCCTCTTGCTGAATGAAACAGTAAATAACATCTGAAGAGTATTTTCCATTTGGCCCTTTTGGGAAAAAAAAAGTTGGCAAGCTTATTTAATTTACACAGTCGATGCCTAGTTCAGAAACTGGGGGTGGGTTGTGGGGGAGGGTGGGAGGAGATTAGTTGGCATGGCTACCAATCAATCGATTTCTTCATGATCTAACAGGACAAATACCCACAGAAAACAATTAAATTACTTTCCATTTCCTCACTTTGCACCCCTGTACCTTGTTAAATTAGCCTGTAAATCTGGCAAATATTCGATTGCACTAAATTTAAAAAAAAAAATAACTCTTTTAAACTTAGTTGACTGCTTTATGTTCATTAAAAAATAATTTATTGCTTTTGTTGTATTGGATCTGGAGTCTCAGAAATTGTTCCAATGCATTCAGGAAGCAAAGCCAATGTGCAGGGAAGTACTGGCAAATTAAAGGAGAAATTTCAGATTCTGAAAGAGAAGTGGTGGGTGAAAAATCTATTTTGAGTTTCAGACCCCAGAATCAGTTTTAAAAAATAAATTTAGAGTACCCAATTATTTTTTTCCAATTAAGGGGCAATTTAGCATGTTCAATCCACCTACCTTGCACATCTTTGGGTTGTGGGGGCGAAACCCACGCAAGCACGGGGAGAATGTGCAAACTCCACACGGACAGTGACCCAGAGCCGGGATTGAACCTGGGACCTCGGTGCCGTGAGACTGCAGTGCTACCACTGCGCCACCGTGCTGCCCCTAGAATCAGTTATTAACTTATAGCTGACTCCAAATGAAAAGACTGACAGTACATTTAAAAACATGCCTAAAACTCATGAGGCTGTCGGCATTCTGCAGTACCATCTCCAAGGCGTATCCAGTGCTGAGTAAAATGAGCATTTTGTTGCTATTGCCCTTCATGCCGACCTACATGTGAGGTTGGATTTTCCATTCACACAAAGATAAAGGCGGCAGAAGGGAACTGGCTGGTTTGCAACTGAAATGCGCATTGCCCTATCCTCCTGTGAACCAGATTGGAGTGAGAGGGTGAAGGCCAAGCAGGCTCCCCTTTTGCATTAAAGGGAAGTGAATGTGGCGTGGGTCACAAAGGTTGGCCGGCGTGGGCCCGAAGATTGGCTGGTTGGCAAAAGTAGATCCCGGAGGCTCTACACAAATCTCATCCCTGTTAATAAAACCTAAGCTGCTTGGTGAAGTTGAAACCAAGACACCGTGGGTTTGCTTGCTGAGAGAGTTTATGGACTTTGTTCAGTCTCTCTCTCTCTCTCTCACAAAATACTACTTTAATAAAACAGCAAGTCAATAAATGAACCCACTGATAAAAAATTAGGGGAGGGTGAATGTCCTAGATGAGGCACTGTAACAAAAATCAAAATGTCAAAGGAAAGTTGGCGTGGCCAAAATATCATTTCCTGGGTGTATAGGTGCCCGTTTGGGGGGGGGGGGGGGGGGGGGGCTATTTATCCTCCTTCGGTTTTTTAAATAAACCGAAAGAATCAATAAAATACACTTAGCGAGGTGGTGGGTGTCAGCCGCTGGTGAAGCACTATCACAAAAATCAAAATGTCAAGAAAAAAACTTACAAAATCAGAAATAAAATGTAATTGCTGGCGTTGATGATGCAACCCAGCCAACAAATGATCAATTTAAAGAGGGGTGACTGTAACTAAAACAAAGTTGAAGCACACTTAAAGAATTAAACATAAATATCGTTCCCGGGGGTAGTGATGCATCCCCCCCCCCCCCAACAGATCCTACATTCCTTACCAGCGTTACAAAGCCAATGCGCGGAGCGTGGACAGGACAAAGCCTTAATCCATCTCCTTTCAAATCCAATTCCAAATCATGGCCCCCACAAAGGAGGCATACTAGATTCAAGCTGACTAGGACAGGCGTTACACCTGACCTAGGACTTGATTCTACACTTGATCTCTGCTCAGAAAATGAAAGACATTGAGGAAGCACAATGGAGTACATGCCCCTGTCAACATCAATGGGAACGAAGTAGAAAGGGTCGAGAGCTTCAAGTTTTTAGGTGTACAGATCACCAACAGCCTGTCCTGGTCTCCCCCATGCCGACACTATAGTTAAGAAAGCTTACCAACAACTCTACTTTCTCAGAAGACTAAGGAAATTTGGCATGTCAGCTACAGCCCTCACCAACTTCTACAGATGCACCATAGATAGCATTCTTTCTGGTTGTGTCACAGCTTGGCATGGAGCCTGCTCTGCCCAAGACCGCAGGAAACTACAAAAGGTCGTGAAGGTAATCCAGTCAATCACGCAAACCAGCCTCCCATCCATTGACTCTGTCTACAATTCCCGCTGCCTCGGAAAGGCAGCCAGCATAATTAAGGACCCCATGCACCCCGGACAAACTCTCTTCCACCTTCTTCCGTCAGGAAAAAAATACCAAAGTTTGAGGTCACGTACCAACCGACTCAAGAACAGCTTCTTCCCTACTGACGTCAGACTTTTGAATGGACCTACCTCGTATTAAGTTGATCTTTTCTCTACACCTTGCTATAACTGTAACATTATATTCTGCAGTCTCTCCTTCCTTCCATATGTACGGTATGCATTGTTTGTAAAGCATGCAAGAAGCAATACTTTTCACAGTATACTAATACATGCAACAATAAATCAAATCAAATCATAGTATTTAATTAAATAATGCCTTTCAACTATGTACCTTGGCTATATAATTAAAATATTATTAACAGTTCACCCGCTACATCTTGCTCCACCAATATACCTTTCTATTCCTTTCTCCGTCATGCGATTAAGTATCTTCCCTTTAAACGAGTCTATGCTATTCACCTCCCGCACTACAAGTGAGTGTTGTTATGGGAGCCGTGTTTTCAGAACCCCAAAATGTATCATGGAGTTCAACCAACCTCTCCCTTTAATGTATTGTTGCTTTTGAAGCACACGGCTAGGTCTCTAGGTGTGGTATTACAATTATGGACACGTGGGTTTTTAAACACAAAACAGTGTTTATTCCATGAATTCAACTTAACCTTTTAAAATAAACATTGGATCCCTTAACACCCCTTACTTCAAAGATAACCCCGAAAATAATACAACACTAAATAATCCCTCAAAATGTTCCTTCAAACCTCCAAAAGACTTAACACTTTAAACAGAAACACATCAGGTTAAAGACATTACTATTATGAGTTTAAATCACCCAAATGAGCCTTTCATGGCAGAGATCACAGCAGATCCAGCTCACGGCAAACACAGACACACCCAAGCTCTTTTTCTCAAAACTGAAACTAAAACTCCCAAAAAGCAGAAGTGAGCTCAGCTCAGCTCCCCCCTCTGACATCACTTCAGTAATATGAGCTGCTCCATTTCTTATATGTCTGCACATTCTCGCCGTGTCTGCGTGGGTTTCCTCCGGGTGCTCCGGTTTCCTCCCACAGTCCAAAGACGTGCAGGTTAGGTGGATTGGCCATGATAAATTGCCCTTTGACCAAAAGTGGAGCTGGGTCCACAAAAGATCAGCCATGGTCTCATTGAATGGCGGAGCAGGCTCGAGGGGCCAGATGGCCTACTCCTGCTCCTAGTTCTTATGTTCTAAAAATGGTTAAGAGGGGTTATTGCAGGGGTGGGCAAACTATGGCCCGCGGGCCGCATGCGGCCCGCCAAAGGTATTTCTGCGGCCCACCAAGTCATTAAAAAAAAATTTTTTTTTTTAAAAATTAAAAAAAAAATTTTTTTTTTTAAGGTTAATGGGGGGGGGGGGGGGGCTGTTGGGTTACTTACTGGTATAGGGTGGATACGTTGACTTGAGTAGGGTGATCATTGCTCGGCACAACGTCGAGGGCCGAAGGGCCTGTTCTGTGCTAGACTGTTCTATGTTCTATATGAGGCGCCCAGAATCATAACCGGGTGAAGTAATTATTTTACTTAATATACTATGCGGCCCTTTGTGAATTGTGAATTTCTGAATGTGGCCCTTGCACGGAAAAGTTTGCCCACCCCTGGGTTATTGGGTTAAGGGGATAGAGTGGAAGTGAGGGCTTAAGTGCGTCGGTGCAGACTCGATGGGCCGAATGGCCTCCTTCTGCATTGTATGTTCTATGTTCTTTGACCTCGGACATGATGGAGATGTTAATAAGCAGGTGACTGGGTACGGGACAGAAGATGATTAAATGTGGAGAGAGCAGAGAAACGAGGGAAGATGGAAGATATGTGCATTGTTACAACAGATTATCTGAAGTGGGGGGGGGGGGGGGGGGTGGTGGAGAGAGAAGGATGAAAACTCTAACTCAGTGGAGGAGGTTCCATGGCCCAGATATGTGGCAGAGAATAGATGCGCGAGTTTGGGTTTTATTGCTGATTTGAGTTAGCCACCCTTCAACAGTGTTTTTAAAATTCACCAGGACTTGGATTATGCAATACAGCCCTGGGAGTTGTAACCCGATTCACCTTGTACACCCATACCAGTGAATTGCCTCACTCTACGACAAAACATTTGCCTGTATGTTTTTTGATGTCTCGCATACACCCGAGGAAGGAGCCGTGCTCCGAAAGCTAGTGTTTGAAACAAACCTGTTGGACTTTAACCTGGTGTTGTAAGACTTCTTACTGTGCTCACCCCAGTCCAACGCCGGCATCTCCACATCATGGCTACCATGCGCTCAACCTAGCTTTGTTGTACAGCATGGCATCGTATTGTCTTGCCTCTCAAGTTCAGCGTCAAAAGGATGATGCAGCTGCAACGTATTTATTCTTTGAATATCGTTGAAAAGGGAGACATGTTGCTGGGGGGCACGGTAGCACAGTGGTTAGCACTATTGCTTCACCGCCAGGGACCCGGGTTTGATTCCCGGCTTGGATCACTGTCTGTGCGTTGTCTGCACGTTCTCCCCGTGGGTTTCCTCCGGGTGCTCCGGTTTCCTCCCACAATTCCTGAAAGATATGCTTGTTAGGTGAATTGGACATTCTGAATTCTCCCTCTGTGTACCCGAACAGGCGATGGAATGTGGCGACTAGGGGCTTTTCACAGTAACTGCATCGCAGTGTTAATATGAGCCTACTTGTGACAATAAAGATTATTATTATAAAGAAGCTTCTGCAACATGCCTCTCATTTTAGTGACATTCATGGTCTGTTCCACCAACAACTCTGTTTGTTTATTTATTTTTTTATTTCTGATGTACCTGGAAGAAGCTATCAAGGCTGAAAACAAGTGGGAAAAAATGGAGTGTCAGAAAATAACGGTGGCGAAAAGTTTGTGGTCGTAAAAGCCTTTAAATGATGAGGGAGGACTGACTCTAGATGGGGCAGTTCCACAGACTTGGGGAAGGATGCGTTAAGCCGGGAGACTGCCGCTTGAATATTGATTGCAACGCACGGGGAATGAATGGAAAGAGAAGAATGATCTTATCAAGCCTACAATAAATGGAAATATTCCATGGGCAGTTAACCTTGAGGCTTGACATCGCATTTTGGCAATAAACTCGCACAGTACACTTATTAACCAGAAGAGAAGGCATCAATAATCTGTCGATGACCTTAAAATACTTGTTGCTTTATTTGAAAGAAGCTTTGCATTTAAATGACATTTTTCAATTAGCTCGGGTCATTTTTCACATCAGATGACAGCAGTAACTGATGTTATGTAAAGACAAATAAGTAGCTACCATTCTGTACCAGCCTTGCTCGACAAACGACAATCGGATGAAAGGCCCAATTCATCTGTTTTTGGCAATGTTGCCTGAGCTAGGAATTATCCGAAAGGGTGTTGCCCATATCCTAATCACAGCAATTCTTTGACCTTTTACTTGTTGCAATGCCTAGATTTTAAAAACTCTCATCCTTGTTTTCAAATCCCTCGTCCCCCCCCCCCCCCACTCCTCTTTGTAAACTCCTCCAGCTCTAGAACCCTCCACGATCTCTGCGCTGCCCCAATTTTGCCCTTGCAAGTTGTCATTGCTCCATCACTGGTGGCCATGCCTGCAGCTCGCCCAGTCTCTGGAATTCCCACCCCTCTGTTGTGCCTCACTACCTCCCTTACGGTGCCCCTTAAAACCAGCTTTTGGAAACTTGTTCTAACGCCTCCTTGTATGGTTCAGGCACAGTTACCGTTGTTGACCAGGACGCTGGGAACATTCTCTGCTCTCTTTCAAATAGCGCCATGGGATCTTCAGCAATGATCTGAACCACAAGATCAGACATGCGGTTCCTACGCAGGTGGCTCAGTGAGACCACGGCAGTATTAACACGCCCTGATTTGGCTGATTGGCTGCACCGTCTGATTGTGTTGGGGGAGGGGGGGGTGTCGGGTGACTATCCACATTGTGTTATTGCCTAGTGTTATGGGCCAGGGTTTGGAGAACCCCAAAGTGTATCATGGAGTTCACCTGACCCACAACTTTTAATAGATTGTGGTATGGGGAGCACATGGCCCACTCTACAGATGTGGTACAGCAGAAATGGAAAAGTATTTTTTAAAACAAAACAATGTTGATTCTATGAACTCAAGTTAAACTTTTTAAAACATACAGTGAGCATCTTAGCAACCATTAATTCAAATGCAACCCCCAAAGAATACAACACTAAGTAATCCTTTATGCTTTCCTTTTAACATCCATAAGACTTAAAACACCTTTTACCAGAAGCACATCAGGTTAAAGTCACTCCTGTTGTGATTAGTTTTAAATCACCCGGATCAATTTACAGTCTTTAGATTACAGAGAGAGAGATTCATACACCTTCTGGCTGTGACTGCAGCTAGCCAGCTCTGAAAACGAAACTAAAACACATCCTGCAGCATAAAGCCTAAAACAAAAGTAAAAAGTGGACAGGCAGCCCAGCTCCACCCACTCTTTGACATCACTGCAGTAGTAAACACTCTTCTCTTAAAGGTACTCTCAAATGACACTAGGAAGGATTAGGAAGGACATTGCTGTATGTCGAGGTTGTGCGGTATATATGGCGTCACCAAAATGCGGGCTTGGGAAATCCCCCCCCCTTCCAACCTCACTGTCTGGTCTACAGAGTGAATAAAACTATTGTATGCAGGATTAACGGGAGCAGGATGAGTGACTGGGGAAGCACCACCCTGATTGAAACCTCCACCTGGGGAGTCACGTGGTTGACATTGAGTGGACAGAAGTGTTGGAAGCTCATAATAATAATAATCTTTATTAGTGTCTCAAGTAGGCTTACATTAACACTGCGATGAAGTTACTGTGAAAACCCTCTAATCACCACATTCTGGTGCCTGTGGGGGAATTCAGAATGTCAAAATCGCCTAATAAGCGCGTCTTTCGGGACTTTGTGGGATGAAACCGAAGCACCCGGAGGAAACCCACGCAGACACGGGGAGAACGTGCAAACTCCACACAGACAGTCACCCAAGCCTGGAATCGAACCTGGGACCCTGGCGCTGTGAAGCGACAGTGCTAACCACTGTGCTACCATGCTGCCCATTGTGGTATTGTTAGACACGATCTGGAGCAGGAAGTGCGGTGGGTGGTGGGACCCACAGACATGTTCATCCGTTGCATAGCGATGCACAAAATATGTTAGTTTTGAGTCTGCTTATTTTGGGCGGGGCATTCTGCTCCCCCAGCCCCGTGTTTCTCGGCCGTGTGCCATTCGCTAGCGGTGGGGTTCTATCTTCCTGCTGACTGTCAGTGGATTTTCCCGTGTTAACACCCCCATGCTGCCACGAAACCGATTGCCGGGTGTACGCTTCCGGCGTGAAAATCGAATCGCAATGTCCGGAGAATCTCGGCCTTAATCTCGGCATTGTGCTTCTCTCACGAGCATAGTTGCTGTGTGTCCGGTCCCACTGAGGCAAGTCCAATTTAGTTATTAATTAAAATACATTGTTTATGAATCACTCGGATCCTGTGTGAACAAGGTACAGTGAAATAAAGGTGGGTCAGAAGCAATGGGGGGGAATGAGCAGAAAGACTTTAGAGGTGTTTGGGCATATGATCTGACTTCAGTGCTTCGGGCCCATTGAACCAGATTCCGCTTGGATCAATTCTCAATCATCAAATTGGTATCTACAGTGTAGAATCCTCTTGATGCCCGGGGAAGGTAGTAACATACACGCAACAGATTGATGAGCAAATGTAGTATTTACAGGATGGGAGGGCCAGAACACTTTGTACTCTCCCTGTCAGAAGCAGGGAGCTGGTAATTGCTGCATCGGGGAAGCACAGGTTGGGACTGATTCAATGTGTATCCAGGATTGAAGAACAAGGCAGTGGGTTGTATCGAAATGGTTCACCTTTTACCTGATTGGGTTATGAGCCTGGAACGGAGCAATGGTTCAGCTTTGCTGGCATTGGTGGGGACGAGCTTTCTTGGGGAGAGGGACATTTGCTTTTCCAAATAAATGGGTTCAAATCCAGGAGAGGAGAGCTCTGAAGCTCTTAAGATTTGAGTGCCGACAAGCTTTTGGGAGAGGTAAAAGCTGCTGCTTACCTGTGTGTGCATGACGGAGCATGTGATGTTATGAAGGGCGTCTGTCTTGCCAATATAGGTTTGCATTTATAAAAAAAATATAGCTTATTCCCCCTGCCCTTTAAGCCCCTCGGCACTCCGTTAATGGCCACATGAACTCTGGCTTTCATTCCAGACAGGATTCACTGAGCATTTATTGATCAGGAATAGAATAAAAGTTGTCCTGTACATGGGGTGGGCAAAGGTGATTGAACATAGCAAGGTGGCGCAGTGGTTAGCATCGCTGCCTCATGGCGACGAGATCTCGGGTTCGATCCCGGCTCTGGGTCACTGTCCGTGTGGAGTTTTCACATTCTCCCCGTATCTGCGTGGGTTTCGCCCTCACAACCTAAAGGTGTGCAGGGTAGGTGGATTGGCCATGCTAAATTGCCCCTTAATTGGAAAAAATGAATTGGGTACTCTAAGTTTTTAAAAAGTAGTGATTGAACACAGTACTTGTCCACTGACTGAGTGCTAACTGCCTTGAGACACTGCTGGGTGGTTGAGCAATTTAAAAGCAGATTAGCCCTGCACTCAGACACATGCATGTCAATGGGTTCCCTCCCTGACATATACCCCTTATCAAATTGGCTCCTATTGTAACTTGTGAGTTTTGTTTTATTGTTTCACAGGATGTGGGTGTTGCTGGCCAAGCCAACATTTGTTGCCCACCCCTAATTGCCCTTGAGAAGATGGTGGTGAGCTGCCTTCTTGAACCGCCGCAGTCCATGTGGTGTAGGTACACCCATCGTTTGAGGAGCACGTGGGGCTCCGGCATTACCCAGTTTGGACCATGACACAATTCTATAACCGTGGTATTCGAGTCGTGCTCCGAGCTGGTCATGCCAGGAATAGCTGTTGCAAAATGGAAGCTGGGGCAAGAAAGATCCAGCCTGGTACCATGTTTTGGCCGCACGGCTGCAGAGTGGTTAGCACTGTTGCTTCACAGCTCCAGGGTCCCAGGTTTGATTCCAGGCTTGGGTCACTGTCTGTGAGGAGTCTGCACTTTCTCCCTGTATCTGCGTGGGTTTCCTCCGGGTGCTCCGGTTTCTTCCCACAAGTCCCGAAAGACGTGCTGTTAGGTGAATTAGGCATTCTGAGTTCTTCCTCAGTCTACCTGACCAGGTTGCAGAGTGTGGCGACTAGGGGCTTTTCACAGTAACTTCATTGCAGTGTTAATGGAAGCTTACTTGTGACAATATTTTAGTTTAAAAAGAAATGTATTTGTGTAGTGATTTTCACAACTATCAGTTATCTCAAAGTGCCCCACAGGCAATGAGTAACTATTGAAATGTAGTCGCTGGTGTAATGTGAGAAATGCAGCAGCCAATTTGTGCTCAAAATTCAAACATCAGTGTGATCATGAGTGGATAATCTTTGTGGGATGTTGAATAAGAGATAACCGTTGTCCAGGGCAGGGGAATCATTTTCCAGATATTCTTAAAAATAGCTCCCATTAAAGTGCTATTTAATGGGAACTAGTGCAACACGGTTAAGAAAATAATCAGTTATTGTTAGAAATGAAAAGTTTAAATATTGATTTCTTTTCCTTTAATAAAGTTTGTTTATAAAACAACCAAGCACAATTTCCTATATTATCACTCTTTCCATCTTAAAAATTATGGTTCTGGTCCAGTCTCTTGGCCACTGTTGAGAGCTGAGCGTGTGTCCGTTATAATGCAGTAATGTCAAAGGCAACTCGGGTGGGGCGGAGTGGCGTGAGCCACTCTGGCGTCGGGCCGCCCCAAAGGTGCGGAATCCTCCGCACCTTCAGAGGCTAGGCCCGCCCCGGAGTGGTTTGCGCCCCACCGGCCAGTGGGGAAGGGGCTTGGCACCACGCCAACCGGCACTGAAGGGCCACCACCATCCGTTGCGGGTTGGCGCATGCGCAGGAGTACCAGCTTGTGCTCGCGTCATCCCGCGCATGCGCAAAGGGGTTCGTCTCCGCATTGGCCATCGTGGAAGACCACATCGGCCGATGCGGAGGAATAGAGGGCCCGCACGGCACAGGACCACCTGCGGATCGGTGGGCCCCGATCACGGGCCAGGCCACCATGGGGGCACTTCCCGGGACCAGATCCCCCCCTCCCCCCCCCCCCCCCCCCCCCCCCCCATCGAGAACCCGGAGGCCGCCAGCACCGCCAGGTCCCGCCGGTAAGGACCTGCTCCAATTTACCAATTTACGCCGGCGGGACTGGCAAAAAACGGGCGGGATTTCGGCCCAACGCTTGTGGAGAATTCGGGTGGCCCCGGGACCCATTGAGTCACGCCGGTCCCCGCCATTCTCCGGCAGCCGGCGCAATTCACGCCAGGCCGATTTTTGGGGAGCCGGAGGACGGCGGGGGCGGGATTCACGCCGGCCCCCGCCGATTCTCCGACCCGGCGGGGGGTTGGAGAATCCAGCCCCAGATTTCTGAATGAAACATGTGACCAAGGCACCAGCTGCCTACTCGAGTGGGTGGAAAGGATCCCATGGTGCTATTTTTAAGAATATCTGGAAAATGATTCCCCTGCCCTGGACAACGGTAGCACTATCTGCCTCGTGTAACAGGCATCCCTTCAGTCGTGCACTTGAGTGTCAGCCTTGACTGACACCCTGTCTATCACCAACGCACAGTAGCAACAGTGAGTGTAACGCCTACAAGATTCCCGGCAACAGCGCACCAAGGCTCCTTTGACAGCATCTTCCAGTTATGCGGGAGCTGCTTTATTCTGGATGGTGTCGAACATCTTGAGTGTCGTTGGAGCTGCACCTATCCAGGCAAGTAATGGGTGTATCCCATCACAGCCCTGACTTTGCCTTGTAGATGGTGGACAGACTTTGTGGAATAAGGAGGTGAATTACTCACTGCAGGATTCCCAGCCTCTGACCTGCTCTTGTGCTACAGCATCTATATGGCTCGTCCAGTTCAGTTTCTGGTCAATGCTGACTCCAGGAACTTGCTAGTGTACAATTCAGTGATGGTAATGCAATTGAATGTCAGGAGGAGTTGATTAAATTATCTCCTGTTGCAGTATTTTGCTCTAGATCTAAGATCTCATTGCGTTTGTGTGTACAATATCTTGTATAGTTATTGATTAGCAAAAAGTTTTGTTTTATTTAATTTATTCTAACACAGTAATCACTCAACACTTCTATCATGTTTAGCACCTTATTGACCCTGGCCTTATCTTTATTTTTTGCTATTTGCGTTAATGGAATATTATTTATTTTAATTTTAATTGGGAACCTAATTTTGTAGCTTTTCTATGCCTTCCTAATTTTGGGGGGGGGGGGGGGGGGGGGGGGGGGGAGGGTCTCTCAATTGTTTTGCATTCCCTCTTATCTTGGTGTTTGCCTTTTTGCTTTAATTTTGCCCTTCTTTATTCATCCAAGGCGTGCCATTGCTGGCTGGTTTGTTTCTTGTTATAATGGGATATAGTTCCTAATATGTCTGACCCTTCGCGATAAATTATTTCCTCCAGTTCTCCTATTTTATTTTGGCTACTGTGCACATTAAACAAGAAGTTTAATTCGCCTGTAATAGTTGTTACTTTTACTTTCGTCTCAACTGCCCTTTTATGCAACACTTTTATGCCGATTTGATACCGTGTCCAAAAATCAGCAACGAGTAGATCAGGTTCAATGTAATGACAAAGAGAGAACTGTCTCTTCAGTAACGGCATTAATAATCCCAGAGGAGCCATGTAGCTACAGACTCCCTTCCCCCGCACCGTATGCTGCTCTGCTTTTCTGTTAGTTCTGCGTATTGCTGATGGAATGGAAGTGGAGCTCCCATCAGTCTGTGAAAATTCACTGTTTTCAATTGTGGAAAACAAAATTGAACCCATTCCGAAGACTGGATGGAGTTGAGAATTAGGGCAACACATTACACTTTCAGGTCAGACTCGAGAGTATTCAGTTCAAACCTGCAGCCTCCGACGATGCTACTGCCGACCGTACAGGTGTTTACTGTCGCCGGCCTGGTGCACTTTGCAGTGGGGAGTGAGCTACCTCACTGACAGAAGATTGGAAACACTGGGAAAAGTTGAGGGTGGACGATTTTTGGGCCGATCCTGACTTGCCAAAGGCAAAGCGCTGCCGACGAGGGTATCCCAGCATCGGGGGGGGGGGGGGGGGGGGGGGGGGGGGATTCAAATGGGAAATGCCACTGACAGCAGCTGGATCAGAAGATTTCCCCAAAGACCAAACTAACAGTACCATACTGTTGCTTTTTCTTTCATGGGTGTGGGTGTCGCTGGAGGACTTTGATATAATCAGCAGATTTCTCCCTAAGGGTGACCAGCAGATTTAGTGATGGTCCCACACTTCACTTGGGACCATAGAAATTATACAGCACAGAAGGGGGCCACTCAGCCCATCTTGTGCATGCCGACCTAAAGAACCCAGGTGCCCTTTCTAATCCCATCTTCCTGCTCACGGCCCATAGCCCTGCAGCTTAAGGTGCAGATTCAGGTGCGAGTTTACGTTCTCTGCTTCCACCATCAACTTGGCCACCAAATTCCAGACGCCCACCACCCTCTGCGCCAAATTGTCACGTCACCTCTAATCCTACTGTCACTTAGCTCGAATCTATGATCTCTGATTCTTGAACTCTCTGCCAAGGAAAACCGATTCCTCCTGTCTACTCTATCTCTACCCTTCACAACGTTGTTTCCCTCAAACATGTCACCCCCTCAGCCTTCTCTGTTCCAAGGAAAACAACGCCAATCTCTCCAATCTCTCTTTGTCACACCAGTTCTCCCTGGCAACGTTCTAGTAAGTCTCCTCTGCTCTCTCTCCAGAGCAATTATATTTCCAAAACCTGACTTCACAGCTCACCGTCTTGAATGTCTTCAAGTTAATCGGTTTCCCATTGAAGGCAGGTTTCTGATCTGAAAACAAACCTAGATCCTGGATCCTGTTTCCCATAAGCAACAAATAATAGAGCCCAACTTTATTTTGCTAAATTTAGTCTCTTTTGGCGATTTACCTTTGCTCATAAAGGTGATACATATCTGCTCCAGGCACAGATTCAGCATTAGGGGTGTGGTGGATTGAATGCAGGGTAATGTTTCTGGAACTTTAACCCCAGCAGCACATCATGGATCAGCCTCTGCCGAAAGGTAACAAGTCTCCGATTGTGCGTTTCTCCAATTTTCTGTTTCTACTTCAGTGACGTGCTCAAAAGTGACATTTCCTTTCACGATAATAATAATAATCGCTTATTGTCACAAGTAGGCTTCAGTGAAGTTACTGTGAAAAGCCCCTAGTCGCCACATTCCGGCGCCTGTTCGGAGAGGCCGGTAGGGGAATTGAACCCGCGCTGCTGGTCTTGTTCTGCATTACAAGCCAACTGTTTAGCCCACTGTGCTCAACCAGCCTCTAATATGATACCAGCTATCCTCGTGACTGCTGTGTTAATGGGGGTGGGATGGGTGAGGGTGGGGGGGGGGGGGGGGAGCCTCGTTGAAGTGGACCTTGTATGCTTCACCCGATGCCGGTGTCTATGTATTTACATTGTGGACCTGGTGTTGCCCTATTATGTATTTTCTTTTTCTTTTCACGTACAAAATGATCTCTGTTTCAGCTGCTCGCAGAAAAATACTTTTCACTGTACCTCGGTACACGTGACAATAAACAAACCCAATAAAGAGCCACTGCCAAAGCAGCTTTCGGGATGTGCCTAGCAGACCAAGCTTTGCTCTGGGTTTGTAGCTGACTCTGATTAAAGTGGGATGTGTTCCTCAGTCACCGAATTGCTGCGTTGGCAGAAAGGAATGTGGGAGGTAATGGGTTCTTTACAGCAACGTGTCCAGCTGTACATCTGATGGATTGCAGTGGCACAGTCATAAGCTCGGAGAGTGTTTTACTCTCTCAGCAGAACCTGTTAATTTACAGTGCGTAAATATATAGTGTGCATATATTTTTATTTTTCCAATCTTTCTAATTTATCCATCGCGATTGGTCTTGTTGATCTTCCAGTTTTCCAGTGTTATGGGGTTGGAATTGTTGCGAGTGATAGTCCGTTCACATTGCTCAGTGAAAGGCTTTGATAAAAGTGGGACAATCTGTTTTCCTCAGTTTGGTGGGCAATAATTGTCGCAGGTCACAGATTTAAGATAATTGGCATAGGAAAGCGAGGGGGAATTTGGAAAATCTGTGAGTTCTGGTCCGGATTTGAGTATATGCATGAAAAGGAAATACTTGGAGGGCTGTGGGAAAAGAGCCATGGATGTAGAAATAATTGGATAGCTCTCTCAAAAGATCTGATGGGTTGAATGTCCACCTCCTGTGAAGTCCAAGATCATGGGCTGGATTCTCCGTTCCTGCGTCTAAGGGCTGACGCCAACAGAGCATCCATGGAGCTCCACGACGGAAACAAATCAGTGCCACACCCGCACTGATTCCGCCTCCGGTGAGTGGCTAACACCCGCGGAATGTGCGGTAAATGTGGGAGGATCAGCAGGTCCGTGATGGACACGGGCAGGACTGACGAGCTGCAGCCGTGTGTACACTTATACCCCCCAAACACGCACCGATTGCACCCAGAAAGATGGCAGCAGTTGTGCTGGACCGCGTCTGCGTCCACCCCCACTCTGCACTATTCCCCCAGCCCTGGCAGAGGCCTACCTGGCCAGCGGCACGGCTTTCGGTGAAGTGTGGTGGTGCTGGACCTTGTCCACACGCCTTCTCTCTCTCTCTCTTTCTCTTTCTCTGTCCACAGCTGCCATGACTGTTCAGATCACACGTGGCCCGTGCCGTTGGGAACTCGGCCCATCGGAGGCAGAGCATCGCAGGTGTGCCTGCTCGGTTGCGGCTGTGCGTGGCGTGGTCTCAATGACGACGATTTGGAGGGGGCGGAGCATCGCTGCCCACCCTCAAACCAGTGCCACCCGCGATTTTGTAGTCAGGAGCCATTCTCCGCCCGATCGCTGTTCCCGATTTCAGCGTTCGGCAACGGAGAATCCCGTCCCATATATGGAGAGGTAAAGATCCAATATCTATGGTGAAATGCCGCCATTAGTGCTCTATGGCTTCAGCTTCAGCGTAAAGGGTGATTCTGCTTTTCTGTATCCCTGAGGGGAGCGATATTCACAGCAGATGGATGTTGGGAAATCTCTCTCCCGGCTAGTACCCCACCCCTCCGGCATTTAAAACAATTATTTCCCAGGCAAAGCCCATCTTTTATTGCCCTTGGACTGAATAGCCATTTCGGAGGGCAGGTACAAGTTAACCACATTGTTGTGGGTCTGGAGTCACATGTAGGCCAGACCAGGTAAAGATGATCGATTTATTTCCCCGCAAAGGAGCATCAGAGAAACAGATGGGATTTTATGGCAATCAGTGATAGTTATCATGACCATCATTACTGAAACTAGCTGAATATTCCAGATCTATAAATTGAATTAATTCTATGGTGGGATTTGAACCCATATCCCCAGAGCATTAGACTAGCCTCTGTCATCTACTAGTCCACTGACATCACCACTATGCCAGCATAGCCTCCGGTAATAGATGTGAACAGTGCCAAGGAGGCTGGCCAACCACACCCACATGTTCTGGTCTTACCCCAGACTTGCCGGGTACTACTTCGAGGCAATGTCCAAAGTGATGGGGATAAGGGTGGAGCCGTGCCCGAAAGTGGCGGTCTGGGGTATCAGACCAGCCAGATGTCTTCATGGGGAGGAGGGCGGACGCCCTTGCCTTTGCCTCCCTGATGGCCCGCCAGTGAATCCTGCTCGGCTGGCGGTCAGCAGCACCACCCAAAGCTGCAGACTGGCTGTCTGACCTGTCAGAAATTGGAGAAAATCAAAATCGCCACCCGTGGGTTGGAAGAGGTCTTCCACAGAACGTGGGAGCCATTCACTCGGCTATTCCAGGACCTGTTTGTGGCCAGCAACTAGGTAGCCAGGATGAAGAGAGAGAAGCCAACCCACAAAAGGGTTGGCTTCTCTCTCTTCATCCTGGCTACCTAGGGAAATAAGAAAGCGCAACCAAACCCAACAGGAAAGCCAGGGACCCAGGGGAAGGGAAGAGGGAAGGGAGGGGGAAGGGCAGGAACAATAGCTGGAAGTGAAAAAAGAGAGGGGAACACAGGCGGGAAAGGTGACACAGGGAGCCACGACAGCCACAGCAAACACGGCAAGGAAAAGACAAAAGAGTGAAAAGAAAAAACATTGAAATAAATCCATGTAAATGGCAAAAACCGACCGCAATGGAAATTACGTTGGAAAATTCGTATTGTTCTGTGAGTGTGTATATTTTGTTATGTATACCAAAACCCAATAAATACATTAAAAAAAAACACCATAGCTCCCGGTGGTGCCAAGTCACCTTTAGGGACAGGGTGAGATAACTTCCTCCAAAGGATTATAGTGCTCCCATGTACATCCATTTTATTCCCGATTACTGGAAATGTGAGGAGCAAACAAGCGTGGGACTGAAATGGCCCGATTCCTCTTTCAGGATCGTCTCTTGATATTTGAGGAAGTGAGCCTTGTGAACATTGCGGATGTGACATGTCAACAACATTACTTTTTGCAAACCTGGTCGAAGCAGTCCCACCTGACTCAGTTTTGGATCTAAATTGTAAAGTGAGTCTCCACTCAATCCCAACAGGGAGAACAAATCAAATATTAACCTTGACTGGGAGAAGGCAATTTAAATATTGAGTGGTCACTTCATGTTGCTGTGAAGTAATTTATGCTTTGCAGGAATAATGATTTGATTTCACATTTTTTGCAAGTATTGATGTTCCTGACAGGATTCTCGGCAGCAGAGTAAGCACACTGGCACAGCGGCAGTGTGATTCGTAGCCTAGCGCATTACTTGGATGTGAGTCACACGCTGCAGTTGCCAACTTGAATCTGATGGCGCAGAATAACTTCAGACCTTTGCCTATGCTGTTTGTCTTTAATCTTTTATTATTGTCACAAGTAGGCTTACATTAACACTGCAATGGTTACTGTGACAGTCCCCTAGTCGCCACATTCCGACGCCTGTTCGGGTACACCGAGGGAGAATTTAGAATGTCCAATTCACCTAACGGCACATCTATTGGGACCTGTGGGAGGAAACCGGAGCACCCGGAGAAAACCCACGCAAACACGGGGAGAACGTGTAGATTCCACACAGGCAGTGACCCGAGCCGGGAATCGAACCTGGGACCCTGGTGCTATGAAGCAACAGTGCTAAACACTGTGCTACTGTGCCGCCTCAACCCCTGACCAGTATGTGCCAAAATGTTCTCTGACTTTAGTCCTCCAGCAAATTGCATTGGAGGGAGGGGACAGTGTGGTGGTAATGCCACTAGACTAGTCATCCAAGAAGCTCATGCTAATGCAGCAGGTGGAATTTAAATGCACTTAATAACCCCCCCCCCCTTCCCCCCCTCCGGTCCGACACCTCCAAATGCCTAAACCGCTTACCTCATCCCTTTAAACCTCCCCGTTATAGTAGCTGCTGCTGTAAAAAAAGGGGGAGTGACTTACCTCTCCGAGCCGCGGTTACTCCACAGCGATACTCCCGGGGGGGGGGGCAGCACCTTCGCTGCACCTGTCTCATCCAGCCTGAGCGAGGAAGGTTGGGGCGAGACAGGGGCTTCGGAATTCCAGCAAGGCTGTCGAGAGTGGCAAGATTACCTGTCGAGATTACCACTCTGAGGAAGGTCCGGGCCTAACGTGTTGTTGCTTGTGAAAACCCACAATGTGTTTGGACGCCGAAGGGTCAATGTTGTTAGGGGAAGTTGCCTTGTGAATACACTCAGACGTCACCACGGATACAGGGTTATGGTTATGCAGAAAATTTTGAGAAGTTGTTATTTTTCATATTGAGAAGTTTGGAGGGTGACCTAATGGGTATCTTCAAGATTATGAAGAGTTAGGGTTGGATAAATAATGACGCGTTGTTGCCATTGGTTACCAAGAGGTTAAGCAGGATAGCATAAATTTAAAAACAATCGCAAGAATGATGGGGGTGGTAAGAATATGAAATTGTCTGGCAGGGACTGAAGCAACACCCATTAGCATTTTGCGAAAATAATTAGATAGTTGCACAATTACATTGTGCACAAATCAATCAGAAGTGTGGGATTAGACTGAGGGGGGGCTTGTGGAGAAAATCAGCCTTATTTCTGTAACATCCTCAGATGCCAGATGGCAGACATCTGAAAGGGTGGCGTGTGAGGGTGAGTGAGAGCGAGAGAGCGAGAGAGAGAGAGAGAGAGTGGGAGAGAGAAAGATTTTTCGCAGCAGATTGTGGGGGAGGGAAAGAGAGACTATGCCATTATAGCGACAGTATGTCATGAGAAAGGAATTTGATCTCTGGAGACAGATGTAGAAAGTGGAGGGCGCAGACTTGCCAACTCTCCCACAAACCTGCTCCTGCCTTGGAATTGCAACCTTGCAAGAACTTGCTGCTTCTTGACAGTAGTAACTGTTCTTAAGAGGAAAGGGGTGGGGGAAAGATAGGGGGAAGCAGAAACAGTGCATCAATACCACTTGACTGCCCTCCGCCTATGGTGGGCATGGTTTGTTTTTGTCCATGTTAATGATTTTTCTTCAGTACAAAGGACACCTCTGCTGCTGCACATTTGGTGATGGAACATCTCACACCTATGATCTGATTACTGGGTGGGCAGGTTTTCAGTCTGTAAGCACTTTCCTCCCACAGCCATCAATCATTTCCACATTGCTGTACTACTTGGATGGGACTGAAACGGAGGCTGTGATTGAACTATTTACATATTAAAGCATTCAAAAACGTTACGCTTGATCACTGCATTAATGTACTGGACTAGTATAATGTGGTGATTTTTATCGCTTAACCTTTTTTAAGTATTAATGTATTCCATTTCCTAGTCTGTTGTATTCCACATTTACTTATTATGGCAATTCTAAAATTTTAATCTAGGAATTTTGGGTGTGAAATTAATCTTTTCTGGTATTGATTAATTCATTATGAACCCTTTTAATGCTACTTATGAACTTTCAAACATACGGTTCCTATCACCAGCTGAAAATCTGTCTCCATTACAGTTGGCTTTGGCATCCCATCCAGAACACAGTCAAGGAACCTCAAAAAATAATGAATCTAATGACATTTAATCAATATTTAGCTGGTGTGACTTTAAGGTTTTTACATTAATTTCACTTTTGTTTTGCTTTTATTATTTAAGTTACACCACGCCATTCTACCTTCAACTTTCTTGATTCAAGTGGAGTCTGCTATCTTGAACTGACAGCTGGACCCGAGCACCCAGGCTGCTTCCTGTGCACTTTTTGGAACAGAACCTTGTGTTGGAAGCTGCCCAATTGGATCCGTATTGAAAAGGTATTACATTTAATTTTTTCAATTTTTTCGGGCAGGAGGTGGTTTAGTGGTATTGTCACTGGACGAGTAGTCTAGGGACCCGGGTAATGCTCTAGCGTTTCAATCCCACCATGATAGATGGTGAGGTTTGAATTCAGTGAACAGTCTGGAATTAAAAGTCTAATGATGACCATTAAACGCAGCACGGTAGCATTGTGGAGCGCAATCGCTTCACAGCTCCAGGGTCTCAGGTTCGATTCCGGCTTGGGTCACTGTCTGTGTGGAGTCTGCACATCCTCTCCGTGTGTGCGTGGGTTTCCTCCGGGTGCTCCGGTTTCCTCCCACAGTCACAAAGATGTGCAGGTTAGGTGGATTGGCCATGCTAAATTGCCCTTAGTGTTGGGTGGGGTTACTGGGTTATGGGGATAGGGTGGAGGTGTTGACCTTGGGTCGGGTGCTCTTTCCAAGAGCTGGTGCAGACTCGATGGGCCGAATGGCCTCCTGCATTGTAAATTCTATGAAAACCATCGTCAATTTTCGCAGAAACCCAACTGATTCGCTAATATCCTTCAGGAAAGGTAATCTGCCATCCTTACCCGGACCTGGCCGACATGTGACTCCAGATCTGCAGCTATTTTTTTTTTTTAAATACAATTTTTATTGGAATTTTTTACAGAAAATATAAAACATAACGACAAACAATGAAATGCAACAAAATAACCCATAATAACCGTACCACCCCCAGACCGTATCGACGCATGTATCACATCCCCCCACCCCCCCAACCCCAATGAACAACAAAAGAACTTCAAAATAAATTTAAATTAAATAAACAAACATAGTCATCGTCCGCCCCCCCCCCCCCACCTTTCCCCCCCCCCCCCCCCCCCCCCCCCCCCCCCCCCCCCCCCCCCCCCCCCCCCCCCCCCCCCCCCCCGGGTTGCTGCTGCTACTGTCCCAGTACCCTATCGTTGAGCCAGAAAGTCAAGAAAAGGTTGCCACCGCCTAAAGAACCCTTGTACCGACCCTCTCAGGGCGAATTTGACCTTCTCTAGCTTAATGAAACCCGCCATGTCATTGATCCAGGTCTCCACGCTTGGGGGCCTCGCATCTTTCCATTGTAGCAAGATCCTTCGCCGGGCTACTAGGGATGCAAAGGCCAGCACACCGGCCTCTTTCGCCTCCTGCACTCCCGGCTCCACACCGACCCCAAAAATCGCGAGTCCCCATCCTGGCTTGACCCTGGATCCCACCACCCTCGACACTGTCCTCGCCACCCCCTTCCAGAACTCCTCCAGTGCCGGGCATGCCCAGAACATATGGGCATGGTTCGCTGGACTCCCCGAGCACCTGACACACCTGTCTTCACCCCCAAAGGACCTACTCATCCTCGTCCCAGTCGTGTGGGCCCAGTGCAGCACCTTGAATTGGATGAGGCTAAGCCGCGCGCACGAGGAGGAAGAATTAACCCTCTCCAGGGCATCAGCCCATGTCCCGTCTTCGATCTGTTCCCCCAGTTCCCCCTCCCACTTAGCTTTCAGCTCCTCTACTGACGCCTCCTCCGCCTCCTGCATAACCTTGTAGATATCAGATATCTTCCCCTCTCCGACCCAGACCCCCGAAAGCACCCTGTCCCTCACCCCCCTCGCGGGATGCGAAGCAGATCTGCAGCTATGTGGTGGACTCATAAATGCCCTCTGAAGCAGCCGAACAAGCCACTCGGCTCAGGAGTAATTAAGTAGGCCGATAAAATGCTGGCCTCGTCAGTGCCGCTGACATCCGGTAAAAATGAAGTGGAAATAAAAACTTTAGGGAATGAAATCTGCCATCCTTATCTGGTTTGGCCGAAGTGTGAGTCCAGTAACGTAAGGCTAACTTTTCTCTGAAATGGCCGAGCAAGCCTCTTGGTTTTATTCAAGAAGGCAGCACCATAAGCAGCATGCTTGATGGGCATCCTGTCCACCACCTGAAATCTTCATTCCCTCCACCACCAACGCACAGTGGCAGCAGTGTGTACCATCTACAAGTGGTGCTGCAGCAACTTGCCAAGCCTCCTTCGGCCACATAGATGTACATGGGCAGCAGATGGTTGGGACCACCACCACCTGCAAGCTCCCCCCCCTAGCTGCACACCCCTGCTGACTGTAAATATACCGCTTCGCTGCCCTTGGGTCAAAACCCTCGAACTCCCTCATAGTACCTCCTCCAAGAGGAAGGCTCACCACCAGCATCTCAACGCAATTGGGGGTGGGCAATAAATGCCGGCCATCATGCACTTTCCGTCAGTCTCGTTATGTTAGGGCAGCACGGTGGCCTAGTGGTTAGCACAACCGCCTCATGGCGCTGAGGTCCCAGGTTCGATCCCGGCTCTGGGTCACTGTCCGTGCGGAGTTTGCACATTCTCCCCGTGTCTGCGTGGGTTTCGCCCCCACAACCCAAAAATGTGCAGAGTAGGTGGATTGGCCACGCTAAATTGCCCCTTAATTGGAGAAAATAATTGGGTAATAGATAGAACATAGAACAGTACAGCACAGAACAGGCCCTTCAGCCCTCGATGTTGTGCCGAGCAATGATCACCCTACTTAAACCCACGTAACCTGTATACCCGTAACCCAACAATCCCCCCATTAACCTTACACTACGGGCAATTTAGCATGGCCAATCTACCTAACCCGCACATCTTTGGACTGTGGGAGGAAACCGGAGCACCCGGAGGAAACCCACGCACACACAGGGAGGACGTGCAGACTCCACACAGACAGTGACCCAGCCGGGAATCGAACCTGGGACCCTGGAGCTGTGAAGCATTGATGCTAACCACCATGCTACCGTGAGGCCCCTAAAATCTAAATTTATAAAAAAAAAAGAAATAAAAAAATCAAGAAATCTCGTTATGTTTGTGTGCGAGTTGACACCCTGGTTCCCTGGATAAAAGTGGCCACATCTTTGGAACAGCCATTAGCTGTGAAGCATTTCAGAAAATTCCAAGAACCAGAAAAGTATTTCCTAAATGCAAGTTTGCATGGATGTGTTTAATGCAAATGTGCGTTTAGTTTATCGAGAAGCTCTGCTATTGAGGCGCTAGACTTTATTAACAAGTGGTGGAGTTAATACGGCACGGGAGGAGAAGTTATTAATACGGCACGGGAGGAGAAGTGGTTGATCTGTCTTCGGTTTGCTTGATTCAATCAGTTGTGCCCAATTTAAAAAATATATCCTCTGTGTGAATTTGAGACAGTTGTTTTCTCTTTATTGCAGGCATGTTTAAGGTGAGAACACAATATTCACAGAACCAATTCCATCTGACGTGAGCTGTTTACTGCTTCTAAATCACAACTTAAGGAGATACACGCAGCAGATCGTCTGCAGAGAAGTTTGTGCTTTGCTGGACCTTGCACCGCCTTTGCAGATGCTCGTCCCTGCCTATCTAACATTAACTCTTTTATTTCAGATTCTGTGTGTTATCTCCTGTGTTACTATTGTTGCTATCAGATGTGATTAAAATGGGTTTTACAAGGTGGTCACAAACCATTTTGTTTTATAATGAATGGCATAACTTTTGTAATCTGCTATGTTTCTGAGTATAATCCTCTTCATTCAAACATGCCTTGTTATCTCTGGACTCAACTATTCTTAAACTCTCTCGACTGGGCATCCTCTGTAAACAGGAACCGAACAGAAATTCTGCTGCCCCTATCCTAGCTTGCCCTGGGTGACCTTTACCCTCAGCCCTGTGCCCTCTGACCTACATGGTTTTCCGTTCTAGCCATAGCTGGATTTTAGAATTCTACCGATTGTGTTCAAATCCCTCCATGGCCTCGCCCCTTCCCATCTCTCTCATCTGCAGTGCTGCAACCCTCTGAGATCTCTGCGCTCCTCCAATTCTGGCCTTTTGCACATCCCCGAGTTTCATTGCTCCAATGTTGGTTCAGCTGTCTCGGTCCTGAGCCCCCTCCCCCTCCAGCCTAAAACCTCTCTGCTCCACCTCTCTTTCCCTCTTTAAAGTCCTTAAAACCCCACCTTTATGATCAGGGTTTTGGTGACCTATCTTAATATCTTCTTGTGTGGCGTGGTGTCAGATCACCCTCTGAAGAGCCGAGGGACATTTTACTATGTTTTTTGTTTACAAACCATTTTAATGAGGTATTTTTGGCATTACAAACAGCAACAGTATAAAAACAATGTACAAAGAACAATAGACATAGTGCAATCACCAAGACCCGCCTAGTTGACCCCTATTCTACGCTACCGTAACCGCCCCTCCCACCCCTCCACCCCTGCTGACGATTAATTCTCCACAAAGAAGCCACCCTAACAGTGACCCCCTCAAGGCGAATTTAATCTTCTCTAGGCCAAGAAAGCTCACCATGTCAGTTAACCAGGCCTCCGACTTCGGGGGCGTTGACTCCCTCCAAGCTAATAGTATCCGTCTCCAGGCTACCAGGGAAGCAAAGGCCAGAACGTCTGCCTCTTTCTCCTCCTGGGTTCCCAGATCTTCCAACACCCCGAAAATCGCCACCCCTGGACTCATTGCCACCCTTGTTTTCAATACTCCGGACATGACATCTGTAAACCCCTGCCAATATTCCCTAAGTTTTGGACACGCCCAGAACATGTGGACATGGTTCGCTGGTCCTCACCTTTTACACACATGTCCTCCACCCTGAAGGATCTACTCATCCGGGCCACTATCATGTGGGCCCAGTGGATCACCTTGAATTGGATCAAGCTGAGCCTGGCGCATGTTGTGGTCGCGTTGACGCTGCTCAACGCGTCCGCCCATAAGCCATCCTCCATCTCACTACCAAGCTCCTCCACCCACTTACGCTTCAGCTTCTCTGTCTGCATCTCCTCAGCCCCCATAAGTTCTTTGTAAATGTCCGAGACGCTTCCCTCTCCCACCCATCCCCTAGACACTACCCTATCCTGGATCCCCCTTAGTGGCAGGAGTGGGAAGGATAATATCTGCCTGCGCAGAAAGTCACGCACCTGTCAATATCTAAATTTGTTCCCCCTTGCCAGCCCAAAGTTCTCCTCCAGTGCCCTCAAGCTAGGGAAGCTCCCCTCCAAGAAAAGGTTCCCCATCCTCTCAATTCCCACCCTTCGCCAAACTCAAAACCCCCATCCAGGCTCCCCGGGGCAAACCGGTGGTTGTCACATATTGCGGACCAGACCGATGCTCCCACTGCTCCAGCGTACCTCCTCCACTGACCCCAGATCCTCAAGGCAGCCACCACCACGGGGCTGGTGGAGTACCTCGCCGGCGGGAATGGCACAGGTGCCGATATCAATGCCCCCAAACTTGTGCCCCTACATGAAGCTGCCTCCATCTGCTCCCAAACTGACCGCCCCCACCACCCACTTCCTTATCATGGCTCTGTTAGCTGCCCAGTAATAATGACTGAAATTTGGCAGGCCAAGCCCCGATTCCGCTCGAGCATCACCTTCTTACCCGCCCACACAAAGCCCAGGATAATTTTGTCAACCCTCTTAAAATTGGGAGACATTGAAATACAAATAAAAATCTCGGTAGGACCGTCATTTTGACCGTCTGCACCCTCCCTGCCAGCGACAGCGGCAACGCATCCCATCTCTGAAACTCACCCCTCATCTGCTCAACCAACCGGGACAAGTTCAACTTGTGTAACCGGTCCCAGTCACGTGCCATTTGTATCCCCGAGTACCTGACATGTTTTAGTTTTATTATGTTAAAGGTGTCACATAAATACAAGAGGGTAGATGGTTGTATAGTGGTAATATAGTAAGCCTGACTCATGATCTGGGCCACAGGTTCAAATCCCACCATGGCAGCTGGTGGTATCGAGGTGCAATTGAGTAATCGCGTTTCCCACCGGTCAGGCAAAACCCTGTAGATATTGACGGGGCCGGAAGATTCCACCACTGGACAGTGGTGGGTTGCCGTGGCTGCCAGAAAATAAACCACACAGGGCTGGAAAATCCAGCCCCTGGATTCAGTGATCCAGCCCCTGAAACCATTGTTGATTGTTGTTTAACAACCCACCTGGTTCACTAATGTCCCTTTCGGGAAGGAAATCGGTCGCCCTTATCCGGTCAGGCCTACTTGTGACTCCAGATCCACAGCAATGTGGCTGATGCTGAAATGGCCCGAGCAAGTCACCGCCCCTTCCAAGGCAATTAGGGATGGGTAACAAGTTCTGTCCCAGTCAGGGACGCTCACGTCTGATGAAGGAATAATTTACAAAGTTGTATTTGTGATTTTCAGCTTTTGAGATTTATAGGCTATCAAATGTGTAGATGTTTGAAATGGAAGTTAAATCATGGCAGAGCGCAAGGGTGTGGCACATACAGGGTTAATGTAGGTCTGCGTACCGCCCACACAATGATGTAGGAAAGCACATGACCCCAACCTAGGGGGTCAGTATGGTGTTGAGCAGGGATATGTAAAGGCCTAAACACGGAGATGGTTCCGAGTATCCTTTTACTGTACATGGGTTACTAAGGGTAACCTACTCAGTTAACCTACAAAAGATCATGAAGATGCCTTTATTCTGTATTCAACGCCCTCCCAAGATAGCTAAGCTGGTAATTCTTGGACCTGGAATGTGGAGTGCATGATGAGCAGTATAAACCATAACCTATGCACGTGGTGATGTGGAGATACCAGCGTTGGATGGGCTGGGCACAATAAGAAGTCTTACAGCACCAGGTTAAAGTCCAACCGGTTTGTTTGGAATCACTAGCTTTCGGAGCACTGCTCCTTCCTCAGGTGAGTGAAGGAGCTACGCTCCGAAAGCTAGTGATTCCAAATAAACCGGTTGGACTTTAACCGGGTGTTGTAAGCCTTTTTACTATGTATGCTGGGGGCGGTGAGGAAGAGAAATTAGGGAATAACATCAGATGTAGCGCCCCCCCCCCACCCCAAACCATGGGGTTAAGTAGTCACGATGACACCTGTAAACCCAGAATCCACACTATGTCTCACCAAAATCGTTCTTTTGTTCAATCGCTTTGCAGGTTGAAAGTTATGTGGTTGCTACAGCAATCTTCATTTTGACAACTCTGTTGATAATCTACAGTTCCAGCAGCGGCAATGACTCACTGCATTACAAAGGCGAATTTATCTCCCATGCTGTGAGCCGAGCGCCAATAAATTTAAAGAAATGGGTCACGAAAGATGGTTACTTTCCAGTTATTGGAAACAAGGTAGGAAACCTTCTGCAACCTGCTCATTTTGTGAAATAATTTTAACACCTAGAAACCAGTAATCCAATCGGGAATTTGGAGGAACTGCTTTTCTGAGAGAGAATTTAGAGCAGTGCTTTTCAATGCTTTTTTTATCTGGCCCTTTTACCAAATAGCAGGCCCTCGTGACCTACACCACGCTCACTTCCTGCTTAGGTGAGCCTGTCCTCACTTTTACGCATTTAAAATTGACATAATTGATCTTCCTCGCCCAGGAGGGTAAATTTGCATTCCATTCTACAAACTTAAAACCAAGATGTTGCATGGCAACAAAATAATGTAATAATAATCTTTATTATTGCCACAAGTAGGCTTACATTAACAACTGCGATGCAGTTACTGTGAAAAGCCCCTAGTCGCCACACTCCGGCGCCTGTTCGGGTACACTGAGGGAGAATTCAGAATGTCCAATTCACCTAACAAGCACGTCTTTCGGGACTTGTGGGAGAAAACCGGAGCACCCGGAGGAAACCCATGCAGACGCTGGGAGTAGGTGCAGACTCTGCACAGGCAGTGACCCAAGCCGGGAATCGAACCTGGGACCCTGGGCGCTGTGAAGCAACGGTGCTAACCACTCTGCTACAAAATGCGTGCTATAAACAGGACACAACCAGGCCTGCATGTAACGTTACACCAATATTGATCCCATAGCCATTCCAAATACTAGATTTCATTGTGAAACATTGTATTTGTCTAGTGCAGGGGTGGGCAAACTTTTCCGTGCAAGGGCCACATTCAGAAATTCACAATTCACAAAGGGCCGCATAGTATATTAAGTAAAATAATTACTTCACCCGGTTATGATTCTGGGCGCCTCATATAGAACATAGAACAGTACAGCACAGAACAGGCCCTTCGGCCCTCGACGTTGTGCCGAGCAATGATCACCCTACTCAAGTCAACGTATCCACCCTATACCAGTAAGTAACCCAACAGCCCCCCCCCCCCATTAACCTTAAAAAAAATTAAAAAAAAAAAAAAAAAAATGTAAAAAAAAATTTTTTTTTTTTTTTTTTAATGACTTGGTGGGCCGCAGAAATACCTTTGGCGGGCCGCATGCGGCCCGCGGGCCGTAGTTTGCCCACCCCTGGTCTAGTGGTTAGGTATTAAATTTAACTTTATGAATGTATACGCTTATCTTTGAACAGGATAATTTTAGGGCAGCAAAAAATTACCCAGAGAAAAAATGGGGAAAAAGGATCAGGCAATCGTTGGGGATTATTTTTGGCGACCCAATTTTCAACATCCGTGACCCACCCGGGTCGCGACCCCCACATTGAAAAACAGTGAATTAGAGCGTGGAACCTGCTACAAAGGGAGGAGTTAAGAGCGATAACCGAGATACATTTAAGGGGAGGCTAGAGAAACAAATGAAGCAGCAAGGTATATAAGAAGAGTGGAATGTGTTTAATTGAAACATCAACATTTACATGGAACGGTTGGGCCGAATGGCCTGTTTCTATGCTTTTAACCCCTTGTCATACTTTGTAGCAGTCCTCAAGAAGCTCAACCCATCCAGGATAAAGCAGCCCGATTTCTACCTTTTCCACAGACATTCACTCCCTCCACCAGTGACGCACAGTAGCAGCCACGTGCGCCATTTACAAGATGCACCGCAGGACCTCACCAAGGCTCCTTAGGCAGCGCTACAAACCCATGACCGCTACCAGCTAGAGGGGCAAGGGCAGCAGACAAACGGAACCGCCACCACTTGCCTGTACCCCTCACACACCATCCTGACTTGAAAGTATGCCACTGTTCCTTCCCTCGATTTCCCTCCCTAACAGCACTGTGGGTGTGCCTACACTACGTGGACTCCAGCGGCTGAGAAAGCAGCTCGCCACCACCGTCTGAAGGACAGTTACGGATGGGGAACAAATGCTGGGCCTAGTTAGCGATGCCCACGTCCTGTAAATAAAAATAACACCCTGGTTTTCAGCTGGCCCACTTGGACTCGGTTGCCAATTGGGACCAGTTAGACCCAGTTGGTGCCAGCAATACAAGATCCAGTTTGTGCTTGCTCTTACCCTCATGTCCCTACTGGCTTTTTGAAAGAGCCATCCAATTAGAACCATTTCCCTGCCCTTGCAGCACAGCCCCAGTCATTTCTTTTGCTATTTCAAGTAGAAATCCAGCTCCCTTGTTGGACGTTGGAGTTAGATTTGGGTCCGCTGCACTTTCCAGACATGTATTCCAGATTATCATAACTCTCACTGCATTAAGAACAATTCCCGGGAATTCTGATTGTGGAATGTAGGTGGAGGTCGCATGTTTGGTGGCTCCTGCCAGCGTTGTCTTTTTCTTTAGGTCCTTTTATAGCCAGTTTTTGGGGGAAGGTTTTATGTGGGAAGGTCTGAGGGATTTCAAGGATGTCGAAAACCGGAAAAGAGAAGCCAGGGAAAAGGGGAGTGAGCGAAAGTTCACCGTCAAAAGTGATGAGGAGTCCAGCGGGAGACAAAGTGGCGGGAGAGAGCTCTTGGGTGGGGCTGCACCCATCACAGTGGGGGGGGGAAAAGTGGCTAAAGTGATGCTGGATAGTTTGAACGGCTGCTTTCAAAACATTTTGACAGGCATCGGACAGCGATAATGTCCTTGCTTCATGAATGGGTAGGTGAGACCTGATGAAAAAGGCGTTGGTGAAGACGTCGACATTCAAGGATAGGTTGGCACCGCTGATGGTAGAAATGTTTGAGGATGGGATGGTTATGGGAGTATTGCCGGAGACGATGGGACAGGCAACCATCTCCCTCTTACTTAAAAAGGAGAATGGTCTGGCAGAATTTGGATGGTACAGGCCCATTTCTCTACTGAGCGTGGATGCTAAGATATTGACGAAGTGTTGGCATTGAGGTTGGAGGCGTGCCTTCTGAAGCTGGTGCGGGAGGATCACACGGAGTCCATTAAGGGCAGGCAGCTGACATTGGACGTGCGACGGCTGCTGAATGTGATTCTTTCTCCGGCAGAAGGGTGGGGGCAGGAGGTGGTGGTGGCATTAGATGCAGAGAAGGCGTTTGACGGGGCGGAGTGGCGCTGTCTGTGATGCTGGAGAGAGTCGGGATTGGGCCTAAGTTTGTGGCATGGGTGAAATTGCCGGACAAGGATCTGACAGCGTGTGTACGGGCGAACGATATGAATTTGGGGCACTTTCCACGATTCGGGGAGCGAGGCAGGGGTGCATCGTGTCCCCCCCCCTTCTGTTCGCGCTGGGGATTGCGCCCTTGGCCATCGTGCTGTGAGGGGTTCGGACTCGTGGAAGGGGACAGTGAGGGGGCGGATATAGGTGGAGCATAGGGTGTCTCTGTAAACGGACAATCTGCTATTGTATATCTCGGACCCAAGCTTGTTGGTGATGGATAAAATTGCGTTGCTGAGGAGTTTCAGGGCGTTTTCGGGTACAAGTTGAATCTCGGGAAGAGCAAATATTTTGTGGTGTCTCCTCCAGGAGCTGGAGTGGAGGAGGGGGGGGGGGGGGGGGGGGGGGGGGTGCCATTCCGGGTGGCAACAACTCATTTTAGACACCTGGCGTTTCAGGTGGCGCGGCATTGGGTACGGTTTCTTAAATTCAATTTCACAAGCTTTGTGAGGAGGGTGAAGGAGGACTTGTTGCGGTGGGATAGTCTCCCCTCCTCGTTGGCAGGCTGGGTGCAGGGAGTGAAGATGAACATTCTGCCATGGTTTTTGTTTATGTTTCAGTGTCTACCGGTCTTTTTACCAGTCAGGGTGGGGGAGGGGGGGCAGGGGAACTTGCTCTACTATTACAGGGTGGGGGGCTGGATTTGGGAGATTGGGGCCTTATGGGTGCGGATGGAGGTGGCATCCTGTAAGGGGTCAGGGTTGTGGGCGCTGGCAAGGGCGTTGTTACCATTTACCCCGGGGAAGTATTTAGGGAGCCATGTGGTGGTAACCACGCTGAAGATTTGGAAGCAATTCCGGCAGCACTTTAGGTTGAGGGCAGGCTCGAGGTTGATGCTGATTAGGTGGGAACCATGGGTTTGAGCCGCGGAGGATGGATGCAAGGTGCCGGGGAATGGGAGGAAGTAGGGGTGAAAGAGAGGAATGATTTGTTTTTGGAGGGGATGTTTGTGAGCTTGGAGGAGTGGGGGGGGGGGGGGGGGGGCGGGGGTTGGCCTCCAATGTAAGGCGGGCTTCAGATACATGCAGGTGCGGAACCTCTCGAGAAAGGTCTTTCCGACTCCCCGGGGCTCCGTCCTCTTTGGTGTCAGAGGAGGTGCAGTTGGTGATGGGGCTGGAGAGTGAGTTAATTTCGGTGATTTATGGAAGGATCATGGATGAAGATGAGGTGTCCATGGAAGGGATTAAGGCCAAGTGGGAGGAGGAGCTGGGGGTGGCATTTGAGGAGTGTTTATGGTGCGAGGTGCTGCGTAGGGTTAATGCGTCAACCTCGTGCGTGAGGCTGGGTTTGAATCAGAGTGATGCACAGGGCAGACTTAAGCGAGGATGAGCCAGTTGTTTGAAGGGATGGAGCATAGCTGAAAATGGTGCGGGAGAGGCCCAGCTAATCATGTTCATATGTTCTGGTCGTGCCCTAATTTAAGTTTTGGGGGTCGATTTTCAGCACTGTGTCTGAGGTCCTACATGTGTATTTGGAGCCGGGACCCCAGGAGGCCACGTTCGGGATGTCCGAGGGGGTGGCAGATGGGTGAGGGGGGGTGGGCGGATGGTTTAGCCTTTGTCTTGTTGATCGCATGCAGGTGGGTTCTGTTGGAAGTCAGCTTCTTCCCCCTGTGTCTTTGTGTGGCTGGGAGATCTAATGGAGTTTCTGTACTTGGAGAAGGTGAAGTTTACTCTGAGGGGGCAGAGATGGGGTTTGTTTATCTTACACTCTGGGAATCTGGTTGCCATCGAGGAGGGTGGGGGAGCTGTGTTGGGTCTGTGCTCAATATTTGTAAAAATATTAATGTTGAAAATTTGAATAAAAATATTTTTTTAAATCTCCCCTCGTACCTTAACTCGACATCCTCTCATTTTTGCCCCTCCAGCCAATGGAAACACATTCTCCTTGTACACTCCCCACCCCCAAATTCATTGCCGCCAGCGGGAAGGAGAACCTGCCTTTGGCTTTGAACCACCCCATTAAACATTTCCTCCTGTTTCCTTAGAACAATCTCAGCTTCTCTCATCTCTCCACTCGCACTTCATAAAATGGAAGCTTCTAAATTGGTACGGTCGGGATTTTCAACAAATTGTTCTCTCCCAGCTCGTTGTCATGCTTCATCACTGGGCGTGTGTGTGTGCTGACTAAAACCACGCTGTCTGCCGGGCAGTGACTTATTTTTTTTATTACTCTACATGTCTTTCCTCCCGTGTTGAACAGACTACCTGAATGCTAATTCGGTAATAAACCAAAAAATCTGACTGGTTAGACATTTGCATTAAATGAATGAGTTGGAGTTGATTTAGTGTGAGCAAAACCTAATACAGTGCAAAAACCATCAACATAATAACCTTTATTGACACGAGTAGGCTTACATTAACACTGCAATGAAGTTAACCGTGAAAAGCCCCCATATATTTATAATAATATGAACATATATGGATGAATTGGTGTTGTAAGAAAGTTTAATGTGCTAGAACATTCTTATTCATCTCTCAAACTGGTCGACTGTTTCACCAATAATTATAATTGTGATACAGAATCTTCAGTATGGTGGCACAGTGGTTAGCACTGCTGCCTCACAGAGCCATAGACCCGGGTTCGATTCCAGCCTCGGGTGACTGTGTGGAGTTTGCACTTTCTCCCTGGTTTCCTCCCACAGTTCAAAGATGTGTAGGTTAGGATAAGGGGTTCTTGGGAAAGGGACTGAGGTGGTGGGAGTGGGTTTGGGTAGAGTGCTCTTTCAGACGGTTGGTGCAGACTGGAATAGCCGAATGGCCTGTAGGGATGCTCCGATCCGCCCTCCTCCTTTCCTGCTCTCCTGAAGGAGCCTTTGTGTTCGGCATAGGTCCGAGGGAACCAGGAACTTCCACTGAGTCTAGATAGCCACACATGCTTTCCAGCTGTATGACCATCAGGATTGAAAGCGCCGTTGTTTATGGCTTCCATGTTCAAACAACTATTCAGTGCCATTTGTAACAGAACAGCAATGGGAATGGATCATTGGGAAAAGAACAAGAGAGATGAGAAGAATTTTACTCGTAAGCAAAGAGTTGTTATGTTCTTGAATGCACTGCCTGGAAAGGCGGTGAGAGCAGGCAGCTCATTGGTCAGTTTCAAAAAAGGGAAATTGGAGGGATTTGCAGGACTCTGGAGAAAATGCAGGGACCAATTAAAAAGGTCTTGCAAGAAGCTGGCAGAGGCACAACAGACTGGATTATCTCCGTCTGAGCTCTGATTCCACAAGCTCAGCGAGCTAAACTGGGATTATGGACGCGTCCTCCCAGTTTGGTGTCCGAGTATCACAGCAGACTGTGATCTGCCGGGCCATGAAGGTGCCTCACAAACACAAAGGTTAAAATATCTTTCAAAAACGTACAACGCCGACTTAAGCTTTAGTGACGCAATGTTACTCCTGTTTCAGACAATGAGGCTTCACTGTGGGCAGTGTGCACTCGTCACCAGCTCCAGCCACCTACTGGGCAGTCAGATGGGGTCAGAAATTGACCAGACCGAGTGCACCATCCGCATGAACGACGCGCCGACCACTGGGTACGAGAAGGACGTCGGGAGCAAGACCACACTGCGCGTGGTCGCCCATTCCAGCGTTTACCGAGTGGTCAGGAAGCCGCAGGAGTTCCTCAACAAAAGTCGGGAGACCGTCTGCATCTTCTGGGGGCCCCCACAGAAAATGTTGAAGAACAGCCGGGGCAACGTGTACAGATTGATTCACCAAGCAGGCTTGGCGTTCTCAAAGATGGCTGCATTTGTCATTGCCCCGAAGAGGATGCAGCAGTTTGACGATTTATTTCAGAGAGAGACTGGGAGAGACCGGTACAGTAAACATGATGCTTATTTGTTGAAAAGGGATATTTGGCTCGTGTATAATACCTCCTACCATTCCCCCACTTTCTTCTCCCAACTGCTATGGGCCAGGTTTAGAGAACCCCAAAGTGTATCATGGAGTTCACCTGACCCACAACTTTTAATAGATTGTGGTATGGGGAGCACACGGCCCACTCTACAGGTGTGGTACAGCAGAAAATGGAAAAGTATTTTTTAAAAGCAAAACAATGTTTATTCTATTAACTCAAGTTAACCTTTTTGAAACATACAGTGAACATCTTAGCAACCATCAATTCAAATACAACCCCCCAAAGAATACAACACTAAGTAATCCTTTAAGCTTTCCTTTTAACATCCATAAGACTTAAAACACCTTTTACCTGAAACACATCAGGTTAAAGTCACTACTGCGAGCAGTTATTAGTTTTAAATCACCAAAGGATCGATTTACATTGTTTAGATTACAGAGGGAGACTCTAATACACCTTCTGGCTGTGACTGCAGCTATCCAGCTCTGAAAACGAAACTAAAACACACCCTGCAGCAAACAGCCTAAAATGAAAGCAAAAAGCTGACAGACAGCCAATCTCCACCCACTCATGACATCACTGCAGTAATAAATACCCATTTCTTAAAGGTACTCGCACTGCAGATACTTATATACACACCCATTTATAAACACCCATTTCTTAAAGGTACTTTCACATGACACAACAATGTTCTCCCCAATGCTCCTTGTGGTGTTTTATAGACCACCTGGCAATTTTTACACCTCAACAATGGCTGCCTTACAGCTTGTGCCAATCAACGTCTGCACATTATCCCTTCACAACAGGAGTCCCTAGATTGTGATCAGGATTGTTTGATTACCTTTTCTTCCACCTATCCCCTCACCCCAACCTAATGCTTCCCATTTCATCCTTTCTGCCGTGCCTGCCTGAACCCAGCACCTTACGCCGACCCCACTCCAAATGCTTTCTATTCATCCTTGCTGCAGTGCCAGAAGTGGCTGTTCAGCACGCTTCGATTACTGCCTTCGATTTGAGCCAATAAATGTGTGGGTGCCTTGATGGCTGGGCGTGTCCTGAGCGGTCATTGACATTGGCTGTTTGGGCTTCCTGGGTGAAGGGAGTGTTGCCGATGTGTCTGGAATTGTATCTGATACCCGAGTACCAATCCTTTGTCCTGGGGAAATGGGCCATTAGAATGCAAATCGGCTAGGGGTTTCGATACTGTCTGGTTCTCTGTCAGCAAATATACATTTAGGCTCTGGGTTTGCCTGAATCCTGTGTTGGCCATATTTCCCTTGAGTCTTTGCAAGTCTCCATGTTTCCTTTGTAATTGGCCATCCCAGATGGCTGCAGGTCCCAGAGACTTGAGCTTAAACGTCCAGGTTGGCACTCCAATGCAGCGCTGAGGGGAAGGCAGCGCTTTCGGAGGAGTCATCCTTCGATGAGAAGTTTAACAGCGGCTCCATCTGCCCCTTTAGGTGGGTGTAAAAGACCCCATGGCTCTAGCTTTGAAGAAGAGCCAGTCAATGTTTATCCCTCATTCAACAGTTACAGGTTACCTGGCCAGTGCCACATTGCTGTTTGTGGGAGCTTGCTGTGCACGTGCAAGCTGCCGTGTGTCCCACATTACAACAGTGACTGCACTTCAAAGGCATTTCATTGGCTGTAAAGTGCTCTGGCACATCCCGGGGTCATGAAGGGGCTATAAAAATGCAAGCCTTTCTTGGTCTTGGATATTTCAACACCATTCGCAGTGTACACGTTGACATTTTTCTTCACGGGTGCCTCATTTTACACTTGTCCATTTGAGACTTTAGCTCCCTTTCCTCAGCCCCCTCGCATGTTTGGTCCAATTCATTTTTATCATTTCTGAGGCGCTCCCTTCAGCAGCACAGCGTCTCCCTAGTTTTCTGTCATCTGCAGATTTTGTCTTTTTGCGTCGAGTATCTGAATCCAAATCGTTGACCGAAGTTGGAGTGCCATGAACATTGACACTAGTGCCTCAGTCAATGAACTGGAGGTGGCGAACATTCGGACAAGGAGCAAGAGTAGGCCAGTCAGCCCTGGAAAGCCTGCTCTGATGAAAATCAACACCAGCTATTTACAACTTTGGTTGACGGGAATCCAAACCCCCCCCCCCCCGTCATCTCCATTCTGGTTGGGAATACTGGCATCACGATGCGCAGCCAAACTGGAAAGAGTAGCTGTCTCGGTACTGATCCCCGGGGCTCTCCACTTAGGGCTCCTTTTACCCAACGTAACTCTGTTAACAAGTGGCCATGGTTATCCTTTCATCAGTTATTTTCTTGTTCGAACCCCAGATGTACCCGGAATCCCTATAGCTTTTGAGCTTAACGTACAGCCTTTTGTGTTGAACTTTGTCAAATGTCTTACGGACGACTAGGTACGATCTCTTAAATTAAATCCTATATGGCTGGAGGCGGAGGTGAGATTTAAGCCATGTATCGGACTTTGAGCTTCCTTTTGGAAGATGTTTAGTTCTTTAATAGCTGTGCTTTGGGGTGATTATTGGCAGTAAACTATCATGGCATTCCATACATTTATTTAACATCAATATCCTGGGAGTTATTGGTCTGAGCTTAACTGGACCAGTCATATAAATACTCTGTCTTCAAGCGCAGGCCAGAGGCTGGGAATCCTGAATCTTCAAAGCCTGGCCATCTACAATAACAACAACAATAATAATAATAATAATAATAATTGCTTATTGTCACAAGTAGGCTTCAATGAAGTTACTGTGCAAAGCCCCTAGGCATAAGTCAGAAGTTTGATGGAATACCCTCCACTTGTCTGGATGAGTGCAGCTCCAACAACACTCGAGAAGCTCGACACCATCCAGGACAAAGCAGCTCCGCTTGATTGCTCCACAGTAAACATCCACTGCTTCCACCACCGATGCCCAGTGGCAGCCGTGTGTACCATCTATAAAATGCATTGCAGCAACTCACCAAGACACCTTCAGCAGCATCTTCCAAACCTGTGACCTCTACCACCTAGAAGGACAAGGGCAGCAGGCGCATGGGAACATGACCATTTTCTTCTTTATTCTTTCATGTGATACGGGTGCCACTTTCAAGGCCAGCAGTTTGCCCATCCATAATTAACACTGAACTGAGTGGCTTTCTCAGCCATTTCATTGAGGCAGATAAGAGTCAACAGCATTGCAGTGGATCTGGAGTCATATATAGACCAGACTGGGTTAGAACAAAGAACAAAGCAAAGTACAGCACAGGAACAGGCCCTTTGGCCCTCCAAGCCCGCGCCGACCATGCTGCCCATCTAAACTAAAATCTTCTACACTGCCAGAGTCCGTATCCCTCTATTCCCATCCTATTCATGTATTTGTCAAGATGCCCCTTAAACATCACTATCGTCCCTGCTTCCACCACCTCCTCAGGCAGCGAGTTCCAGGCACCCACTACCCTCTGTGTAAAAAAAAAAAAAATTAATAACTTGCCTCGTACATCTCCTCTAAACCTTGCCCCTCGCACCTTAAACCTATGCCCCCTATTAATTGACCCCTCTACCCTGGAAAAAAAGCCTCTGACTATCCACTCTGTCTATGCCCCTCATAATTTTGTAGACCTCTATCAGGTCGCCCCTTCAACCTCTGTCGTTCCAATGAGAACAAACCAAGTTTATTCAACCTATCCTTGTAGCTAATGCCCTCCATAACAGACAACATCCTAGTAAATCTCTTCTGCACCCTCTCTAAAGCCTTCACATCCTTCTGTTAGTATGGGGACCAGAATTGAACATGATACTCCAAGTGTGGCCTAACTAAGGTTCTATACAGCTGCAGTATGACTTGCCAATTTGTATAATCAGTGCCCCGGCCAATGAAGGCAAGCATGCTGTATGCCTTCTTGACTACCTTCTCCACCTGTGTTGCCCCTTTCAGTGACCTGTGGACCTGTGCACCTAAATCTCTCTGACTGTCAATACTCTTGAGGGTTCTACCATTCACTGTATATTCCCTACCTGTATTAGACCTTGCAAAATGCATTACCTCACATTTGTAAAGGACAGCAGATTTCCTTCCCTGAAAACCAGATGGTGTTTGACACAATTGACGACAGTCGCCATGGTCACCATTCCTGAGATTGGCTTGATATTCACAAAAGTATTCATTGAATTTAAATTCCACCAGCTGATGTGGTGGGGGTTGAACCAGTGTCCCCAGAGCTCTGCTTGCTTGTCTAATGACTTTTGCATGACTAAGAGCACCCTTACAAATTCCCCTCAGGGGCTGGTACCACCCTGACTTGGAAATATATCGGCCGTTCCCTCACTGTCGCTGGGTCAAAATCCAGGAACTGCCTTCCTAACAGCACTGTGGGTGTAACTACACCACATGGACTGCAGCGATTCAAGAAGGCAGCTCACCTCCCCGAGCACAATTGGGGATGGATAAACGAGGCAGTGACGCCTACCTCCCATGACCGAATACATTTTTTTAAAAAGCCCTTGTGTGGGCCACAGACGCTGGCATCGGCCCTTGGGCTGAATGGTTTGTGTCTATGAGGTAAATTCTCTTTCCTGGATGTTATTATTAACAGGATTTTCTTCTCCTCCCCCTTTGGCTATGAAGAAAGAAATCCCATTCCTGGCTGAGCACGGGCTGGTTCACGATGGTGATAGCCATTGAACTGTGCGACCACGTCCAGGTGTATGGAATGGCCCCTCCCAATCACTGCAGGTAAGTGCTTTTCTTCGCAGCGAGAGCAGTGGCTGATGGGAATAATAACATAAGAAGTGTGATATTCTTTGTGTTGCTTAATTCAGGGTGGTTGGCGTAGTGTTCACAAAGACCACAAAATAGCTTGAACTTGAACAAAGCTGTAAATTTATTAACACTACTAATTTGGATTCGACACGTACTCCTAACTAATACACAGTTGAGTATTAACATATAAACTACACTCAACTACAACTAGGGGCAGCACGGTAGCATTGTGGTTAGCACAATCGCTTCACAGCTCCAGGGTCCCAGGTTCGATTCCGGCTTGGGTCACTGTCTGTGTGGAGTCTGCACATCCTCCCCGTGTGTGCGTGGGTTTCCTCCGGGTGCTCCGGTTTCCTCCCACAGTCCAAAGATGTGCCGGTTAGGTGGATTGGCCGTGATAAATTGCCCTTAGTGTTCCAAATTGCCCTTAGTGTTGGGTGGGGTTACTGGGTTATGGGGATAGGGTGGAGTTGTTAACCTTGGGTAGGGTGCTCTTTCCAGGAGCCGGTGCAGACTCGATGGGCCGAATGGCCTCCTTCTGCACTGTAAATTCTATGTAATCTAGTCTATATAATTTTCTAAATTATGATCTGCTCTTACTCACACTACCTATACTTCTGTTTGTCTCTCGCTAACTCCTGCACTACTCTCTCCCCCAAGGCTTAGCACCAATACCTTATATACTTGTAGCTTTGGCTCCCTCTAGTGGCTACTTTAGACATTTCATTAACCCTTGCAGTTCTTACAGTTATGATAATACCACAAGAAGTAGGAGCGGGAGTACGTCCAGCCTGTTCTTCACTCCCTTCGCTGAGGCTTGCCATCCAGGCCCCGCCGATAATCCCGGACAGATCTTCAGCCCGGCCTCCATTATCCTCTTGTTTGGAGATGGCTTGTAAATCCCAGCAGTGGCCACCACCCACTGCAGGGAAGACCGAGGTCCCAGCCATCCGATTGGCTGGCAGCTCTCTAAGGTGGGGCTTCCTCCCCTGGTGTGGGTGGAAGTCCTCGCCCTGAGCCCTGACGAACATGAAATGGTCGCGGGGAAGCCGACAACCCGGCTCTTTGGGTGGTGGGGCGGGAACATCCCGCCGTCTGAAACATAGAACCGAATCTCACACACCCCGGAGCTCCACATTCCTCTCGTGGACCTCCAATCCAGGGTTCTCCAGAAATGCGGAGTCCTTCTTCGCCATACAGGATTGTCAAAAGTAACCAAGGCAACACACCCTTTCTACAGCATGAGCTACTGTAATTTGGCAAGTCTTCATTCACAAACACAGTGGAAAAAGTTGGGACGCTTAAATAGTTTTCCAGTGTTTTAGTGAATAAGGGTGGGAAGGTTGATAATGTGGGTAGGGTGGCTAGGATGGCAGGGTGCTCGCTGTGTTGGTTGGCAGGGATGGTAGGGTGGCTGAGTGGTAGGTGGTAGGGAGGTACGGTTGGGCCGGGGGTGGGGGATTTTTGGGTACAAAACCTCCCACTATGCGGTCATGAACCAACACACCCCCATCGGACCCAAGCATGGCGACTTGGAAGAAGGTGTTCAGGCCTACAGAATGGGATCTCGAAATTAGAGAAGTGGGGAGGAGTACGAAAGCGATATCGGTGCTTGCAACTTTTGCACAAACACGCGGTGGGGTAGAGGGCGAAACAACTTTAAATTATCTCATTTTTTTTGTGTGTTCTCATTGGAAAAACAAACTTTTTGTTTTTTTTGCAAGCAGGGTAGCTCCGCCCAAGCACGTGCCTTACCATTATTATGAGCCAAAAGGCCCCGATGAGTGCAAGACCTTTGTGGGGAACGAGCGAGCCAAGAAGGGGAATCACCATCGTTTCATCACCGAGAAAGATGTGTTTGCTGAATGGGCGAAGCTCTACAACATTTCCTTCTTGCACCCCAGTTGGTGACCCGCCCGTGATAACTCGCTACAGCGTGCACCGCCTTTATGATTATCTAACCTACTTTCTTGGCTTGGAAACAAAAACATTCTGCGTCAGTGCAAGGCTGCAAAAGAACAGAACTCTACTGACGATGGGTGGGGAAATGCAGGGGTCATGGGGCATTCAAACATTGAGTCAGGGCGAAGGGGTGGACATGAGAGCAGGCTACAGATGTTATATTCATCGTGTTAGATACTGACTGCTGTAAAATACACTGCGAGCCAGATTTAGAGAACCACTTTGCCCTTAAACTGAAACCATTTGGTTTATTAGGGAAATTGGACCAGTCAGCCTGCCTGCATTAAGGTTCAACTGTTCATTTGGGACAGACTGTGGTTCAATTCACACCAACGCAACACACAGTTCCCGTTTTAAGTCTGCCGATGGCCTCTCAGCATTAACATGCCCCGAACACGTTTGACCTCAAAACAAGGTTTTTTTGATAAATCATTTTCTTTACCTTCGCGTCAGCCAATGGATGTCCATTCATGAGTAATGGGTCTGTTCTTCACCGGTCTTGCAGACTCCTTCAAGAACCAACCTCCTGGAGAAGAGGCACCGTGTTGTCTGATAACTTTGAAAGGACTTGGGCCAACTTTGTGTTTTTCTCACCATTAGTTCTGCGGCTGAATTCCGGAGCAGTCGGGGGTGGGGGATTGATTTTGAGTTGGTGCTAAGACCTCCAGAATTCAGTGACACCCAAGAGATGCAAGACTGTCACAAAGCAATGGACATGATCCACAGTTTTAACCTGTTTTGTCGTTGACCTGAGCTTACACTAACATTTATATGGGAAGTCAGGAGGGGCACCGATGCCCTAAGTGTAAACAGGTTAGAAAAGTGAGGAAACTCATTTCAACTGACCAGATACACACTGTGCAAACTGCCACTTTGACGTTACATTGTGTCTGGAATTCATTTGGGCTTTTTTTCTGGGGGCCTTTTTTGAGTAATGTGTTCTAGCTCAGTCTTATTATTGTAATGGGAACTACCTATCTTGCCAAGCCAGTATTTTCAAAGCCTTGGCTGCTGTGACCATAATTGTTCCTGCCTGTAGTTCGATAAGTTGGTTGCTGAAAATTGATCAATTGGAGACCTGGTTGTGGCGGTGAATCCATCTCATCGGATTTTCGATTAGACGGACCGCAAATATTTCAAACACAAAGTCGGCCGCATTGAGCCTTGACTGTCTCAAAATTTCAACCCTTTTCTCTACTACATGATTTCCAGACTGAGTTTGTAATTTTTTTGTAATATTGGGGCCTTCGATTAAGTTTGTGCAAAGGTCAGAACTTGACCTGAGTCCCATCTTCCCCCTTGTCCAGCTTCAGGCTGGAAGATCCACCCAAAGCCCAATTAGTAGGGTTGCCAACTGTGATTAAATGTGTTCCTGGGTGGGGGAGGGCAGGGGGGGAGGGAGAATTCATCTCATGACAGCCCTCATGTTCCAGCCATTGGTTGGTTAACGCAACCATGCTTATGACATATAGCCTTCCTACCCCAACTGCAAAGCAAAAACACTCATTACCCAATGGCACTATGCTCGACCCTCAGCCAAAACAGCCTTTTATCCCTGTTTTCAGTATTTTCATATCGGGTCAAGAGAGATCTTCAATTCCTCGAGACTCCAGGTCAATCCTGGAGGGTTGGCAACCCTACCAATTAGCCTGGCTAAGTTTTGTTCCTGTTTTTTGCACATCGGTGTTACGAATTGATGCAAGCATTTTGTGCCTTCATTGAATATGTTGAATGTTTTATTTCCTTCTATTATTGGTTGTAATTTGGTTCTGATTTGTAGACAATCCTGACCATTTGAGTACTCCCAGGTCAAGTGTAATATGGACTGGATGCCTAGCGAATTGATTGTACTCTGTCCGAAAAAGGGACCGTAACTCCACACCCTGAAACGCATACTGGTGACCTCCTGTGCACTGAATCATTCTGGCTCTGTCAGTGATTGATTGATTGATTGATTGACGGTGGTAAGTTTTCTGCTGTGGACTCGTATCCACTGTGAACCATGGGCTCCAACCCACCATTAACTGTGGTGCTGTATTCACTATGATGCTCAAACCCCATTTGGCTTGAGATTCTGAAATCTGGCTTGATGCTGAACACGGAGTAGGTTTAGATCTGCTCCCACAGAAACCCACAGCACCCCTTTCAATTCTAGACTTCCTCTTCTACCTGGGCTACCCCGGTGCTCCGCAACATTTCTGGGTATCAGACCAACATTACCCGTTCTACAGCTCCAGGTCATTCATTTTGAGAATCCATCTTCTCCAATTAACGTGCGTCGTACGTGATTATCGACGGGCAAGAACTTGGATAGCAGGCGCTAAAAGCTTGGAAGGGCGGAAGAGAGAATTGGAGGTGTTGGATGGATGAAGGAAGACAATTGAGCTGGGAATCCTTGCCTCAAAGAGCCCACAGCTCAGCCTTTGTTTAGAAAAAAAAAAACTTTTTTCCAACAATTGATTGTTTTTTGAGAAAAACATTTGCCTGTTTTTCGGAAGCCGAACTAGAATTTTTTTCCTATACCAAGTTTGCAGTGACTTCCTGTATGTAACCCGTTCCTGGGCAGGCTGCAGTGCAGGAACTGTCTTTTAAATGTGAAAAACAAAGCAAAATCAAGCCAGGGGCATTCTGGACTTCACTGGCTGAAGGACGATGGCCAGGCAGCAGAGAAAAGATGTGCCACAGCTTTGTCTGCAACCCAGATCATTAAATGAACAAAAGAGTTTGGTGTGTCTAAGGAACAAAACTGCAAATGATTCTGGTTCCAGAGTGAGGAATGCAACCTTGGTAACACGCCAGGATGGGAGAAAAGGTTGTACTATTTTTACACGATGACTATTTTGCAGTCTAAATTTCCAGATTTTTTTAAATGGGCAAGGGTATTAATAATAATAATCGCTTGTTGCCACTAGTAGGTTTCAATGAAGTTAATGTGAAAAGCCCCTAGTCGCCACTTTCCGGCGCCTGTTCGGGGAGGCTGGTACGGGAATTGATCCCGTGCCGCTGGCCTTGTTCTGCATGACAAGCCAGCTGTTTAGCCCACTGTGCGAAACCAGCCCTTGATGCCGTTACGTTTTATCAAGTTGCTGATTGAACGGAACATTGGTAAACATCTTTTTAATTGTGAAATTCCAAGTTCATGAATTTGTCTAAAGAAACTATTTTTTACAAATTAGACATGAGGAGAGGCTGAGGAATAAGATTTATATGACTGAGCAGGAGAATAGGAAGGGGTTATGAGCCGCCCCTTCCCCACGTTTTGAACCTGCACAATTCTAAGCTCAGTGGCTTATCCTCAAACAAGAAGGATGCTCTTGGATACTTTAGGAGAAATTTGGCAACTCCGTATTTCAAAGACCGATTATTACCAAAAACCCTCTTCAAAGGTATTCTGTGAATGGACTCCTCATGACTGAATGATCAAAGGATGTCTTTTGTAGAAGAAGAATTGTCGACTGATGTGTGGTGCTGTGCAAGGAAGTCTCAAATTCCACCTCTTTCCAGGCGGGGCTGGCTCGCTGATCTTGAGTGGGAGAGTCAGTACAGACGATTTATTCAGCCTCCGAGCTCCTGAATTGGGAGGTCCAAAGCACAGTCGCCCACTGCTCCCACTCTTTTTACTGTTCTCCACTAGCACCTGCTGAAACCTGCCCATCCCAAAACTCACACCGAAGCAGATTTAGGAAAACGGCGGAGAAATGGACTTTGTGCTTGAAGAACTGTAATAGATAAACCAGGCCATTAAAGCACGTGAGCTGATTTAGGAAAGATGTGAGGGTCTTTGAGAGGGCACGGAGGATGTTTTACCAGATGGGTTCCAGGGACGAGGGATGTTAGCGCCAAGGTTAGGCAGGAGAAACTGTGCTTGCGCTCCTTAAAGCAGAGGGGATTGAGGGGAGATTTAATAGAAGTGTGTACAAGATTATGACAGGTTCAGACAAGTTAGACAGTGTAAAGTAACTCCCATTATCTGATGGCGCATGGATTAAAGGACACTGATTTAAGGCTTTGGGCGAGGGATGAGAGGAAGGACTTTATACACAGTGGTTAGCACTGCTGTCACACTGAACCAGGGACCTGGGTTTGATTCTGGCCTTGGGTAACAATGTCTTTGTGGAGTTTGCACTTTCCCTCGTGTCTGCGTGGATTTCCTCTGGGTGCTCTGGTTTCGCCCCCATCCCTCCACCCCCCACAGTCCAAAGATGCGCAGGTTAGGTGGATTGGCCATGATAAATTGCCCCTTTGTGTCCAGGGATATGCAGGTTATGTTCCAAGGATAGGGTGGGGTATGGGCCGAGTTAGGGTGATTTTCTAGAGGGTTGATGCAGACGTGGATGGGCCGAAATGCTTCCTTTTTAAAAAAAGAAAGAACTGTAGGAATTTTTCGGTTCTATACCAGGAACTTTCTGTCTGTGAACATGGTAGGTGGACTCGATGAGTGATTCCAAAGGACTTTGGATGGGCACTTGAGGGAAATAAACTTACAGGGGCTACGGAGAGAGAATGAGGTGGGGGGGGGGGGGGGGGGGTGCGATACGACTAGATTGCTCGATAGAGAGTCCGTATGGACACCTTCTGTGTGGTTAGGAATCTGTGACCTTGGGTAAGGACAAAATCAGCTCTGGGTGTGTGGCCTTTCCCTCCACTTCCCTGCCTTCAAGTGCGGGTCGGGTTTGGTCGAGGTTTACTGACCGTTGCTACTAGCCCTGACATGATGCACAAGAGGGGAAATCAGCTTGCATTGGGCAAGAAGGGGACAACTTTGAGACAGAGAAACAGACTCCTTGCACAGTATTTTAAACTTGGCTTTTCAAAGCTTAACCTGCAAATTTGCCAGAGTTTCCCTTTTGGATAAAGGCAGTGTATGATCTATATTTTTATATTAACATTTAATGTTCACCATGCCAACTGGATTAGCTGGACCGTGATTGGTTGTAAGGCGGTGTCACATGTACTTTAAAGAATCTGTCTTGATGAATCAATTTCTTCATTCTAACACTAAACTTGGTCAAGTGACAGACTTAAAAGTATCAATTGTGTACAATAATGACCCTCTAATCAATGTTTTAATACCTAAATGTGTAAATGATAATGATGTAAAAAGAAATAAATATCTTTAATGTTATGATTTTCTCTGAGTCACCGTTAGTGACAGTGTCGTCAGTTGTCCAGGGATTTCCTCCCTAAACATCTCTGCTTCTCTCTTATTTATCATGCTCCTTAAAACCTGTATTTTCTGACCACGTGTTTGGTCGTCATTTCTAACAAGTAGCTTTGCCAGATATTTTTTTTTGACGCTGCTCCCAGAAAGGGCCTTGGTTGGGACACTTTTTACTGCGCTAAAGGCAACACGTTATTACTGCACTTGTTCTGCATCAAGTGATGGCTGATCCTGCAGTTGTAGCACTGTGATGCACAGAGCGACACCTCGTAAGCCGGGGGCATAACCAAGGTAGTGGCCGGGCATGACCCTCTCTTTCCCCTCGGCACCCCCCACCACCCCTCTGTCGGCAGGGGCTTTACTCGCGTGTGCTCCCCCGGCGGGACCGTTGGCCCGGTCCCCGTTGGTCCCCATCGAGTAAATCCCATCGAGATGATGCCACACTGGTAGGGAATTCCTTACACGGGAGGGATAACACATCAGGGAAGGGCTGAATTCTCTCTTCATGATGTCAGTGATCGAGCGGAGAATCGTGCGAAATGGAAAAAAATAGAGTCGCACCTGCCGCTGATTCCATGGCCGTGCTCCAGTCCCTCGCTGGCCACGTTATCGAAGTTCGCGCGCTCCGCAGGTCCATTGAAAACCATCACTTGCACGGATTTAAATATCATTTACTGCTTGGACATTTCATGCACCACCCTCCTCCCCATAATGCTCCCCCCCCCTCTTAGGCGGATGTCTCGCGGGTACGAATTGGTGACACCCCTCAGAATCGCTGCCCCACTGTAGAGGACACCTGCACCGTGGCCTTTGGAGCCTTAACCGCTTCCTTGCCCCTCAGGGCTGAGGCCTCACCAGTGACCCCCCTCCCCCCCCCACATCATGCCTCAGGACCGCCAGCTATTTACTCCTGGTGAGGTTGGCAGCACTGACTGCCTCGGTCACCAACTCCCAGATGCTGCTCAGGAGGTGGGCTTGCATCTGCGGTCCACCCTGTCTCTTGTTTCCAGCAATACTAAGTCATTGAATCTCTACATTGCAGAAGGAGGCCATTCGGCCAATCAGGTCTGCATCAATCCATGTCCCACTGCAACCCCATAACCTAACCTTCACACCCCTGGACACTAAGGGCAATTTAGCATGCCCAGTCCAACTACCCCGCACATCTTTGGACTGTGGGAGGAAACCGGAGCACCCGGAGCAAACCCACGCACACACGGGCAGTACAAGCTTCACACAGACAGTGACCCAAGGCCAGAATTGAAATGAAGTCCTGTGCAACTTTTGTAAATGTGAAATATTGGCCGGAATTCCCCAGCCACTGGGATTCCCGTGGGTTTCCCAGCGGAATTGTGGAAGTGGATTTCATTTATCGTCTTGTTATAACCTTGCTGTCTGTATGTAATATTAAGGTTCTGAAATATATCTGTGACCCTCAAGTAAAAGGATGTTAAAGGGTTAAGGGAATGAAATGAGAACAGAACTTTGTATCTGTTAATGCAGAGACAGCAAAGATGAGTGTGTAAAACCTTGTCAACTGAGACAAGGGACATTGGAATGTGAAAGAGCTGACTCAGGAGCACGCGAGGGAAGGAGATAAGGAAGTTGGACCTGATGGACAGATAGGATAAGAAAACCGTTAGCAGCAACAGTTATGTCATAGTCACCACCCTACCTCAGGATAATAATTCCATATAAGTACATGTTCTGGATCCTTGCCAAATCATTGGTGTATCTAGGAATTTAAGGGGACCACCTCTAAGCTGTGATTGTATAAAGAGACAGTCCATACTTTGGGACTTGGGCACTTCTCGAAGGTGGTTCCCCGACTACTTAGAGATTTGTCCCGGCCGTGAATAAACGAATATTCGTTACTGACGTGTTCGAGTGTTTTACTCCTGGACTGACGGACGGCTATGTGAAAGCGCAATTCACATTTGGTGGCAGCGGTGGGATCTCCAGAGGTGTCTGCGCTACCCAACCGGCGTAATCGACTGAGCTCGTTCAAAGTAGAGGACGAATTTGGACCCCAACGTGAGTAAAATTTTCTTTTCCACCTTGGTATTCGCCTACTACTAGTTTGATCGTTGCTCAGCCTTGCCGTTGGTTTGTCGAGAAGCCTCTGCGAGATCCAGGTCAGTCCAGCGAACCCGTTTTAAGGAGGGTAAGTGACCCCTGCAGTTATCGTCACTAGGGGCGGTCTGGGACTGCCGCCATAATTCTCGGGCTGTGTTCTCTAGAATTTACAGGCGGGGTTCTCGGGACTGCTAGGAGACGATTCCGGGCTGTGTGCTCCAGACTATTAGGTAATTCTCGGGCAGTGTTCTCTAGACTACTAGGAAACGAGAGTGGAATTAGAATTCCACCATGGGTAATACCGTAGATACTTGTGATGACCCGGGCAGTGCGCTCCAGACTCTCTGTGAACAATACCCCAAACACTCAAAGCAACTCCGACAATTGTCGGGGGCCCTCCATAAAAACCTAGGCAAGGATAAATGGCCTCTGGGGGGACCTAAAGACTTGGGTCCTGTCCTAGAGACCCAACAGGTGATCTGGAAAAACAATCGCGGTTCCACCGCAAATAAATTAATTGCTTTATGGAGGGAATACTGTCAGTCATTGAAAGATGCATCTACACTGGCTAGCTGGCAGGCTAATGCCTCGAAATTGGGCATTGGCCTCACCGAAGGGGGAGTTGTTAAAACAGTAGAGGTCTTAAGAAAGGAATGTAAAGAACAAAAGAATGTTACTCCTACCCCGGCGCCGGTCAGCAATGCGAAGCAAGGTTGGGAGGATGGGGATGAGGAACATCTGTTCAATTGCGGGGGACGTCGGAAGCCACCACAGCCACCGCCTCTACCACCCCTCCCTAATGCACCGATCCAATTTATTATACCCCTCCCAAGTCAGAATCCACCACCTTATGCACCACCGCCGTCCCAACCAGCATATAAACCCCCGGCCATGAGTACAAGGTCGAGAACAAGGGGAGGAGGGGGACCATTCATGCAATTGGTCCAGTTAAAGGAACAAGTGGGAGAGCAATTAGACAGTCTTTTCCAAAATCTGGATGAGGACGAGGATTTCCCTCCTCCTCTTCCACCAGCCCTCGACCATCCCTTACCCCCACCACGACAGATGCCAATGCGCCAGGTGCCAAATCCTACCTATGACCCTGTTGCTCCCGTGGGCAACCCTAATGCTGAACGTACCATGAATATTTATGTCCCGTGGAAACCCAATGAGATTATGTCCATGCTAGCTGGAATACCAAATCGAAAAGAGTCCCCTGCTGCCTTTGTTGACCAACTCCAATGTACAATTCGTGTATATGAGGCCGAAGCGCGGGACTTATGGGCCTTGGTCCAGCAGGTCTTGCGCCCAGAAGAACATGTTCGCTTCTGCAATGTCTCACAACAGCAGAATCCTACTATTACCCTCCCTGTGTCTTTAGCGTCCCTTAATGTGCTCCACCAGGCGGACCGGCAACGCCAAGATGCAATTTTTGCTGCATTAAACACTACCCTTCAAAAGCCTGTGGATATTACCAAAATACTTGAGACCAAACCCCGCAAGGATGAGGAAGCCGACACCTTTTTAGAGCATTTTAATGAGTCCTACCGTAACCAGGCCGGAGACACTAACTACCGTGCTGGCAATAACAGCCCACAGTATTGTGCCATGCTCTTGAGCTGCTTGCCCACCTCCTTATCGGATGCGATCAAGACTAACAATATGGATTGGTCCGATAATAGTCCCACCCAAATGGCACGAGCTGTGAGGTACTACTGGAAAAACGGCTCACCTGAGGGTCCGTCTAAAGCAACCCCTAAAATTAAGACTGAGAATGTCCTTAGAAAAGACGTCCAGGAGGTACCAATACCCTCTCGGGCGCCTGATAACACAGGCCACCAGACGGAACCCCAATTCTGCGCCCCTGGTTGGGTGACCCCACAAGGTGAAGGATACACCTCCCATCCAAACGGGCCCCAAGCACCGCTCTATGGCCCTCCGTATGCCCCTCCGGGAGCAGCGTCGGCCTATGCACCGCCCCCACCATATTCTTATGCCACACCCTACCAACACCCCTCCCATCCCCCACCACCCTATTGTCCACCGATGCCGCCCCAAGCAGCACTTACCCCCACACAACCACCACGACATGCAAGGCTCTGTTATAGTTGTGGTCAGCCAGGACATTACGCTGGTAACTGTTACTCAAACCCTACTCGCGGCAGAGGGGGTCGTGGAGGTGGAGGACGGGGCAGAGGAGCGCCCGCAGTGGCTGCTCCAGTCACTACTCCGTTCACTCAAAATAACCCCTTCCAACAATACTGATTGTCGATGTTGCCTTCTCGTTTAACCTCCCCTGACTCTGAGCCTGTTCTCTCTTTAACCATTTATGGTCACTCCTATCCGTTTCTCATAGACACGGGGGCTACCATGTCTTCCGTACAGTCTCACCTCAACCTTCCCCTCTCATCAGAAACCCAACAACTATCTGGTTTCCAGGGACAGGTAGCTAGTTACCCCATTTCTTTCCCTGTGCCCGTTTCCTTCCACGGCTACACCCTCCAGCACCGATTTATTGTTACAACCGAACTAGATTGTAATCTACTGGCCCGAGACCTTCTCTGTGCCTTTGGAATACATCTTGAATGTGGGGATAACGGGATCACTGTCCATTCGCCCAGCATACCACGCCAGTTAATCACTCATGTGCATCCGCAATGGCGGGCACTTCATTTGATGCCTGAGCGGTTGTTCCACGTCACGCTGGCCTACGATTCGACCGGAGCCGACGAGGGCCTGGTCGACTCTTACAGCCCTCATCTTGAACAAGAATTCTCAGTCACCCTTTTTGCTTCTGTGAGCGAGCCCCAAGGGACTGCGGATGCGGCACAAGTGCCTACCTGGCTATGGCGCCAAGACGGGTACACCGCCCCGCACGTCACCCGCCATGTCCATTACCCCCACCATGCTAAGGATCTAGGGCCAATGGTCCGACAGGCATTGGACCAGTCTGACCCCTCACTTCTAGAACCCCAACTTCTCCCTGGCAGTCTTACCATTACATACATGTCACAACCAGTTACATCCCAGTCCATTCTTTTACACCATCACGCCCGGACCGATGCGACTGTTTCTCCCCACGTATGGGCTGCGGATAAGTTTGATGTTGGTCTCGTCCCTACCCAGCCTATCACTATTCCTCTCCTCCCGTATGTTCAACTCCCCTCGATCCGACAATATCCCATTAAGGCCCAAGCTCGCCACTCCATCGATGCACTCATAGCTAAACTTCTCGACCAGGGCATCCTGGTTCCTTGTCAGTCTCCGTGCAATACCCCCATCCTAGCGGTGCCCAAACCTGGGAAACCGGATCAATACCGCCTCGTCCAGGATTTACGTGCTATCAATTCTATTGTTCAGCCTCTCCATGCCCTTGTTCCTAACCCTGCGCATATCCTAGCCCAGGTTCCTGCAGATGCACTATTCTTCTCCCTTGTAGACCTCCAACATGCCTTTTTCGCTCTGCCACTCGATCAATCATGCCAATATCTTTTTGCATTCACTTATAATGGCCAACAGTATACTTGGACACGTTTGCCTCAAGGTTTTATCCACTCTCCCACTCTTTTCTCCCGCTGTCTCCAACACCAACTACAATCCCTCTCCTTCTCCCAAGGCTCCACTCTTGTTCAGTACGTCGACGATCTCTTGATCGCTAACCCTACTGAGGAGGGATGTCGGGCCGATACTCAACTTTTACTCAATTTTCTGGCCTCCCTTGGTTACATTGTCTCTCCCTCGAAAGTTATGATTGCTCAACCTACTGTTAAGTTCCTAGGTGTTAGGATATCTGCCACCTCTCGTTCCTTAGATCCAGACCGGATCCGCCCTATCTGCGATTTCCCACCCCCAACGACTGCCAAGCAGCTCCGTCAGTGGCTGGGCATGGTCAATTATTGCCGTCAGTGGATCCCGAATATTACTTTGGATTCCCGCCTCCTTACCCCTTACACCAATGAACCCGATACTTTTACCCTTTCCCCGGAGGCCGTACTGGCCTTTGACCGTCTCAAGGCGGCCCTCCTCCAGGCCCCTGCCCTTGGTCGACCCTTATACGATCGCCCTTTTCAGCTCTATTGCACAGTCCTTGCCGACTGCGCCACAGCTGTCCTGACCCAACGCCACGGCGACCGCTGTCGCCCGGTCGCATACTACTCCTCTAAACTCGATCCGGTAGCCCTTGGCTATCCTATCTGTACCCAAATTCTTGCAGCTATCTACAACAGCCTGCAATCGGCTGCTAATATTACCCTCCAACAAGATATCACTGTCTATAGTTCCCATTCTGTTACAGCCCTTTTGGGACAGCTACAAACCCAACATCTCACGATGGCTCGTCAGAATAAATATGAGATTGCTCTCCTTCATAACCCGAAAGTCCAGTTTGCCCACTGCACCACTATCAACCCTGCTAACTTTTTGACGTATCCTCCCGCGGACATGCTTGACCCAACTCATGACTGCCTACAACTGTTGCGAGAGGTCTCCTCGGTCCGAGACGACCTCTCAGACATACCCATCCCGGGTTCAGATTGTTCCTTTTTCACCGATGGTAGTTCTTCCATCGGCGAAAGGGGGGATAGACAATCTGGCTATGCAATCATCGATCAAGACGGTGACGTAGTGGAAGCAGCAGCATTTGAAGTTCCCTTTTCTGCCCAACAAGCAGAATTGTTTGCATTAATACGGGCATGCATATTGGCGAAGGGAAGGAAGGTTAATATTTATACAGATTCCCGATACGCCTTCGGGGTAGTACATGATTTCGGGCAATTATGGAAAAACAGAGGATTTCTAACCTCTGCTGGTACACCCATCTCACACCAGCAGTTAGTAACCCAGTTATTGCAGGCCCTTATGCTCCCAGACAAGATAGCGGTGATAAAATGCGCAGCCCATACAAAAGGCACAGGACTGGTGGAAACGGGCAACAGGCAAGCGGACGAGAAGGCAAAAGAAATTTCTAAATCTGGCAAAATAATGGTGCCTAGAATGATGAGGCAGACTAAAACCCCCTCGGGAAAGTCCCCCTCTGAAAAACCAATGCCAACCATTGCTGACATAATCCAAATGCAGGAGGACGCTCCTGCAACTGCTGTAAATATGTGGAAGAACTTAGGATGTATATATGATAACGAAAATAAGCTGTGGGTCACCCCGGTAGAACAAACATGTATGCCCGATGCATTGGCAGCCTGGGTGACCGAATGTGTACACTTTGCAACTCACTGTGGCGCTCGTGCCACAGGGGACATATTGTTAAAATGCTGGTGGCACCCACGACTGCAAGAGATGGTCCAACAAATTAGCAGTCGGTGCCTAATCTGTCAACAGCACACCCCCGGTAAGGCCGTCCCCTGTGATCCTGGCACAACCCCCTTACCTGAGGTCCATTTGAGACCCTACAAATGGATTACATTGAGTTGGAAAGATGTCAATGCTATAAATATGTGTTAGTCATTGTGGATACTTTTAGCAAATGGATCGAGGCCTACCCGACTACGGATAACAAGGCCTCGACAGTAGTTAAGGTGTTGATGCGAGAAATTGTTCCGCGATTTGGAATCCCAGCCCGGCTGAGCTCTGACAATGGTCCCCACTTCATAGGTCAAATCAATAAGGAATTCTGTGCTCTGCTAGGAATAAAGCAACAGTTTCATTGTGCCTACAGACCACAAGCCGCTGGAGTGGTGGAAAGGGCTAATCAGACTCTGAAGACTAAACTCGCTAAACTACAAGCAGACACTGGGGCCACTTGGCTCAAACTCCTGCCTTTAGCACTCTTCCAGCTACGTGCCACCCCCGCAGGAAAAACTCGCCTAAGCCCAGCGGAAATACTATATGGAAGACCCTTTCGAACGCCCTGGGACAGCAGTGTTCCACGGAATGTTCAATTTCATTACATGACTACCGAGATGGCTAATTATATATTAGCACTAACTAGAATTTTGAAAGGATTACATTCCCGGGTCCGTGCCACCCAGGAAGAGATCCCGTCCATTACCCATGGCATCTCTATCAACCCTGGGGATTATGTCCTAATCCGAAATTGGACACGTAAAGGTTTGGAACCTCGATGGGATGGTCCCCTACAGGTTCTACTCACTACCCCCACTGCAGTAAAAGTGGAGGGGCGAAACGCATGGGTACATATGCACCATTGTAAGTTAATTAAGTATCCATGATGTTTTAAACTTTTCCTTTAAGTCTTAGGGACACGGACACAAGGATGAAGTTCCTCCTCGTCGCCACAATACTCGCCACTCTACTCTCCGTCACTGCATCCAGAGGGGGGGAGATATCTACCTGGGGGCCGACGTCTACCTCTGTGCCGGGAAGAGACCTCACGATATGGAACGACGCCAGATCTCCGATGGATCACCACCCCTGGCCGCACCTGTACGACCATCGACGACCAGCAGCCTCGGTTCCTGACTATGCAAATGCCTCTGATCTACGATCGCCACGCTTGCCGGTGGAACTACCGGTGCACCAAGAAAATCAGGCTGCAAGGTCCTGACCAAAGGACTATTCTCACCCACCCGCCTTCCAGGAGGAAGCGGGCAACGCACCATATAACTGCAAATTCATTTTTGTTTATGTCTTATGTTTATGCTAAGAAAGTGAATGTCTCCTCTTGTTGGGTATGTACACATGTCCCCACCCATGCCCATGGAGGCGTTCCCTTGGTGCCTGTTCCTTTTTCATTAGAGCAGATGGCTGAATGGGTTATATTCCAGAACAGGACAGTATCTAATCACTTTGCCTTACCAACCAGGTTCTCCCAGTCCTCCTCTGTTAACCACAGGAAAGCAGCCCAGGACTGGCGAAGCGCCGGTTACCAGTTACGTGCTTTTACTGGTTGGCGACAGCCACCCTACTCATCAGATCACACCCCCCCCGTTCTTTCATATTCAGAACCCCCAGACCGGATCAGTCTGCTTACTCCGGGAAGTAAAAACCCCCGGAACCCACGTGTTAGGATCTAGTTCATGTAACTACACTCTTGGTTTTTCCAATTGGAAAGGCTTCGCCCTCATTAATAACATTGCTAACCATACAGGGGGTCCTGACTGGACTCAAATATGGACCTCCTCGATGGTAACTAGCCTCACACCCTATAATGGCACCTACTTTATTTGTGGCCATAAGGCCTACCCCTGGCTCCCCACTAATTGGGCAGGGTCTTGCTACCTGGGTTTCGTTGTTCCGGGCATTACGCACTACCCGCAACTCGGACATCATCCCCTCCATCGGGCCCAGAGGTCAATACCACCATGGGAGGTGGTGACTTCCCTCTTCTGGCCCCAGATAGGTGCCATCTGGTCCCTCAAGAAGTACGAGCTCCTCCGCGACATATTAGAACAGGTTGCAAACGACACCGCGGAGGGACTTAGTGAACTCAGTGCAGAGTTAGTAGCCATACGAACGGTAGCCCTACAGAATCGCATGGCCTTGGATTACTTACTGGCCAAGGAAGGGGGCACCTGTGCTGTCATAGGGACCGAATGCTGCACTTACATTCCTGACAGTTCAGAGAATATCACGCAGTTGGTGACCCATATCAGAGATGGAGTGCAGCGCCTGCGACTCACCAGTAATGATGACTGGTGGAACTGGATGTGGTCCAGTTCTTGGGCCACTTACCTGTTCCACGGGCTTATTATCTTCGTTGCCCTCTGTTGCTCTGTATCATAGCTACCGGTGTGAAATGCCTGTGCAACCGCTTAGGTGCTGTTGCATTACCACAAATGCTTCAGAAATCCGCCCCAGACGAAAAGGAAAAATTGGTTCAACCTGCCCCCGACCTACATGAGGAGATGGCGTCCCGCCAGAACCCAGTAGAGAAGGAATTCCTCCGCCTCGCTCACATTTCCACCTAACATATCTTGAGTGTTATATGATCATGGCATGATCAAAGGGGGGAATGTGGAAGTGGATTACATTTATCGTCTTGTTATAACCTTGCTGTCTGTATGTAATATTAAGGTTCTGAAATATATCTGTGACCCTCAAGTAAAAGGATGTTAAAGGGTTAAGGGAATGAAATGAAAACAGAACTTTGTATCTGTTAGTGCAGAGACAGCAAAGATGAGTGTGTAAAACCTTGTCAACTGAGACAAGGGACATTGGAATGTGAAAGAGCTGACTCAGGAGCATGAGAGGGAAGGAGATAAGGAAGTTGGACCTGATGGACAGATAGGATAAGAAAACCGTTAGCAGCAACAGTTATGTCATAGTAACCACCCTACCTCAGGATAATAATTCCATATAAGTACATGTTCTGGATCCCTGCCAAATCATTGGTGTATCTAGGAATTTAAGGGGGCCACCTCTAAGCTGTGATTGTATAAAGAGACAGTCCATACTTTGGGACTTTGGCACTTCTCGAAGGTGGTTCCCCGACTACTTAGAGATTTGTCCCGGCCGTGAATAAACGAATATTCGTTACTGACATGTTCGAGTGTTTTACTTCTGGACTGACGGACGGCTATGTGAAAGTGCAATTCACAGAGTGAGGTATCTTCAATGGGTAATCCCATTGACAAGCGGCGGGAGTAGAGAAAGCTGTCACTGGCACACCGCCGAGATACGGCTGGGGGAAGGGAGAATGCCGCCCGTTATTTCTTCACTGGGACTTGTGTCCTCCTGTGATTCTTCTTTCCCTCCCATAATTGCTTGCAACAATGTGCAGGGAATGAATCTGTAATTCCTGGAAACTCTGGCACAATCCTGAGAGGGCGGTTGGAAACCATCTAACAGATGCCGCAGTAGTGCCTTGGGAATAGTTACAGACTCTGTTGCTGGATCCCCAGTTCACTGGATCGATTAATTTGCGGGAATATTGCTCACCACAAGTGACCACTTTGCTTTGCTAACTTACTGTTCGTGGGTTTAGAAAGATAAGTCTTCGTACTTATGTGATAGATTTAGAGGCGATTCCAGCCTTGTGCAACAGTTCTCTGTTTTGAGCACGGATGAGCACTAATACGTTTCAATGTTTAAACAGTAATTCACAAAAGATGTAAAATCGTATTGCGCCATTCCTTCACTGAGTAGAGCATGTAGTCCATCTGTTCCTCATGTTCTGGCATTTCATTCTTTATATTTAGATGCTTAAAGTAATATAATCTTTATTGTCACAAGTAAGCTTATATTAACACCGCAGTTACGTTACTGTGAAAATCCCCTAGTCGCCACATTCCGACGCTTGTTCGGATACACAGAGGGAGAATTCAGAATGTCCAAATTGCCGAACTCATCTGTGTTCTTATTGTCCTTTTTGGCACAACCTCTGGAAATGTGTGTATTGAAATCGATAGAGAGAATGCTGGAGTTACATCAGGCGGGATTTTCTTGTGTGTTTCACGACAGGGGAGGTGGGGGGGTGGGGGGGGGGGGGGGGTAGATTTTCCTCAAATCCAGTGATGGTCTCCTCTCTTAGGATCTGGAAACAGTTTCGACAACATTTCAAACTCCTTTCCCTGTCTTCACTGACGCCTGTCTGTAATAATCACTTCTCTTAGCCTCTGGATTGGACCCAACGTTTAAATTGTGGAAAGTGAAGGGACTTGAGCATTTTGGTGACCTGTTCATGGAGGGGGTTTGCCAGTTTTTGACAGCTGGCTAACAAATTTCAGCTCCCCAACTCCTATCCTTTTTTGTTATTTTCAAGTTAATAATAATAATAATCTTTCTTAGTGTCACAAGCAGGCTTACATTAACGCTGCAATTAAGTTACTGTGAAAAGCCCCTCATCGCCACACTCTGGCGCCTATTCGGGTACGCAGAGGGAGAATTCAGAATGTCCAATTCACCTAACAGCATGTCTTTCGGGATTTGTGGGAGGAAACCGGCGCACCCGGAGGAAACCCACGCAGACACGGGGAGAACGTGCAGACTCCGCACAGACAGTGACCCAAGCCGGGAATCGAACCCGGAACCCTGGAGCTGTGAAGCAACCCTACGAGTTTCCCTTCCTTCCCTCTGGCTCCACCTTCCTCTTTGCTGAAGAGGATTTTGTCGTTGGCCCAGCCTGGCAAGGGGTCGATCACAGCCCTATAAGACCATAAGACATAGGAGTGGAAGTAAGGCCATTCGGCCCATCGAGTCCACTCCGCCATTCAATCATGGCTGATGGGCATTTCAACTCCACCTACCAGCATTCTCCCCGTAGCCCTTAATTCCTCACGACATCAAGAATTTTGAAAATCGCTTATTGTCACGAGTAGGCTTCAATGAAGTTACTGTGAAAAGCCCCTAGTCGCCACATTCCAGCGCGGCTGGTACAGGAATCGAACCGTGCTGCTGGCCTGCTTGGTCTGCTTTTAAAAGCCAACGATTTAGCCCGGTGAGCTAAACCAGCCATATTCTCTTGTCTGATCCCTCCCCAGTAAACGGGGTGAGGACGAGATGGGAAAGTGAGCGGGGCCCGGTACAGGATCAACTCCACAACCTCATGTGCCCGGTCGAGCCTGATTCAGTTCAAGGTGCTGCACAGGAAACACTTGACCAAGGTGAGGGTGAGTTATTCCAAAGGTTGAGGGCAGGTGGGAACGCTGTTCGCTTGCCTCAGCTGACCATACATATATATTTTGGCCCTGCCCCAAACTCGGCAGCTTCTGGGATTCCTTTTTTAGCACCATGTCGGAGATACTCCATTTGGAATGAATCCCATGGCCTCTATGGCCATATTTGGGGTTTTGGATTCCCCAGCGTTTCACCCTAGGGTAGAGGCGGACAGCGTCACCTTTGCCTCACTGATAGAGCAGAGGGGGTTAATTGGTTTGAGGCCTCCCATTCTGCCCAGTGCCCCTCTGGTTGAGAAAATCAAATTCACCATTAGGGGGTCGGTGGAGAGGTTCCACCACTTATTTCCATTCCGAAAGATTTAGACACCGTCAGCTGTTAGGGGCTTTAGGTGTAGTGTTTCAGTCAAGTATTTTTTTCTTGTTGTTTGTAATTTTTGCATTCTTGTGTTTGAGTTGGTTGTTTGTTATTTTGTAAAACTTTAATAAACATACTTTAAATAAAAAGTCCTCACGACGAGAAAGGCATTATAGAAATGCAAGTTCTCCCGCAGGGTAATCGTCAATGTTCGACACATGGAATAGGCGCAAGAGTGGTCCATTCGGCCCATCGAGCCTGCTCCACCATTCAACACAGTCCAAAGATGTGCGGGTTAGGTGGATTGGCCATGCTAAATTGCCCGTAGTGTCCTAATAAAAGTAAGGTTAAGGGGGGGGTTGTTGGGTTACGGGTATAGGGTGGATACGTGGGTTTGAGTAGGGTGATCATGGCTCGGCACAACATTGAGGGCCGAAGGGCCTGTTCTGTGCTGTACTGTTCTATTAACTCGCAATATTTATTTCTGCAATTCCGTTTCTGGACCATTAGATGGCGGTCATGTGCAGAGCAAAATATGATTGTGCAGGTCCACTCTGCCATCTGCTGTTCGACACATGGAATAGGCGCAAGAGTGGGCCATTCGGCCCATCGAGCCTGCTCCACCATTCAACATGATCATGGCTGATCCTCAAATCCCGTGCTCTCCCCACACCCCATCAATGCCTTTAGAGTCTAGAAATCAATCTATTTCCTTCTTAAACATATTCAGTGACTTGGCCTCCACAGCCATTGTGGTAGAGAATTCCACAGGTTCACCATCCTTTGAGTGAAGACGTTTCTTCTCTTCCCAGCCCTAAAAGGCCCACCCCGTGCCCTGAGGCTGTGGTCCTTTTGTTCTCAACCCCCTCCCCAGCCGAAAGACACAACTACCCCGCATCCAGTCCGCCCAACCCTTATATTCTCATACGTTTCAATGAGATACCCTCTCATTCTTCTAAATTCCAGTGAATACAGGCCTAGTCGACCCAAATTCACCTCATACGACAATCCTGTCGTCCCAAGAAAGTCTGGTCAGCCTTCCCTGCGATCCCTCTGGCAAATATATCCTTTCTTAGATAAGGAGGCCACAATTTCACACAGTACTCACTCTGTCTTACTGTGCAGCTGCAGTAAGACATCCCTGCTCTTGTACTCCAGTCTTCTCGCAATGAAGGCCAACAGGGAGCATGGTAGCACAGTGGTTAGCACTGTTACTTAACAGCTCCAGGGTCTCGGGTTCGATTCCCGGCTTGGGTCACTGTGCGGAGTCTGCACGTTCTCCCTGTGTCTGCGTGGATTTCCTCTGGGTGCTCCGGTTTCCTCCTACAGCCCAAAGATGTGCAGGTTAGGTGGATTGGCCATGCTGAAGTGTTCCTAAAAAGGTTAGGTGGGATTATGGGGATAGGGTGGAGGTATGGGCTTAAGTAGGGTGCTCTTTCCAAGGGCCGGTGCAGACTCGATGGGCCGAATGGCCTCCTTCTGTACTGTAAATTCTATTATTCTGTACGATTTGGCTTCCTAACCACTTGCTGTGCCTACATACTTGCTTTCAGCAACTGCCATACAAAGGCATCCAAATCCTTTTGTACGTCAACATTTCCCAATCTAATTTAAATTCCCATTTAAATGCCGTTGATGACGGGATTCTCCGATCCCAGTCCGCCGCGACTGCCGCAAGCGAGAACGGAGCTCAGCCAAATCTCCATTCATTGCAGCGCGACCAAAGAATCCTGCCGGGGCGGAGTATCGGAGAATCCTGCCGGGGCGGAGTATCGGAGAATCCTGCCGGGGCGGAGTATCGGAGAATCCCGCCGGGACGGAGTATCGGAGAATCCCGCCGGGGCGGAGTATCGGAGAATCCCGCCGGGGCGGAGTATCGGAGAATCCCGCCGGGGCGGAGTATCGGAGAATCCCGCCGGGGCGGAGTATCGGAGAATCCCGCCGGGGAGGAGTATCGGAGAATCCCGCCGGGGCGGAGTATCGGAGAATCCCGCCGGGGCGGAGTATCGGAGAATCCCGCCGGGGCGGAGTATCGGAGAATCCCGCCGGGGCGGTGTATCGGAGAATCCCGCCGGGGCGGAGTATCGGAGAATCCCGCCGGGGCGGAGTATCGGAGAATCCCGCCGGGGCGGAGTATCGGAGAATCCCGCCGGGGCGGTGTATCGGAGAATCCCGCCGGGGCGGAGTATCGGAGAATCCCGCCGGGGCGGAGTATCGGAGAATCCCGCCGGGGCGGAGTATCGGAGAATCCCGCCGGGGCGGAGTATCGGAGAATCCCGCCGGGGCGGAGTATCGGAGAATCCCGCCGGGGCGGAGTATCGGAGAATCCCGCCGGGGCGGAGTATCGGAGAATCCCGCCGGGGCGGAGTATCGGAGAATCCCGCCGGGGCGGAGTATCGGAGAATCCCGCCGGGGCGGAGTATCGGAGAATCATACCGGGGCGGAGTATCGGAGAATCCCGCAGGGGCGGAGTATCGGAGAATCTCGCCGGGGCGGAGTATCGGAGAATCCCGCCGGGGCGGAGGATCGGAGAATCCCGCCGGGGCGGAGTATCGGAGAATCCCGCCGGGGCGGAGTATCGGAGAATCCCGCCGGGGCGGAGTATCGGAGAATCCCGCCGGGGCGGTGTATCGGAGAATCCCGCCGGGGCGGAGTATCGGAGAATCCCGCCGGGGCGGAGTATCGGAGAATCCCGCCGGGGCGGAGTATCGGAGAATCCCGCAGGGGCGGAGTAGCGGAGAATCCCGCCGGGACGGAGTATCGGAGAATCCCGCCGGGACGGAGTATCGGAGAATCCCGTCGGGGCGGAGTAGTGGAGAATCCCGTCGGGGCGGAGTATCGGAGAATCCCGCCGGGGCAGAGAATCCCGCCGGGGCGGAGTATCGGAGAATCCTGTTGGGGCGGTGTATCGGAGAATCCCGCCGGGGCGGAGTATCGGAGAATCCCGTCGGGGTGGAGGATCGGAGAATCCCGCCGGGGCGGAGGATCGGAGAATCCCGCCGGGGCGGAGTATCGGAGAATCCCGTCGGGGCGGAGTATCGGAGAATCCCGTCGGGGTGGAGGATCGGAGAATCCCGCCGGGGCGGAGTATCGGAGAATCCCGCCGGGGCGGTGTATCGGAGAATCCCGCCGGGGCGGAGTATCGGAGAATCCCGTCGGGGCAGAGGATCGGAGAATCCCGCCGGGGCGGAGGATCGGAGAATCCCGCCGGGGCGGAGTATCGGAGAATCCCGTCGGGGTGGTGTATCGGAGAATCCCGCCGGGGCGGAGTATCGGAGAATCATACCGGGGCAGAGTATCGGAGAATCCCGCCGGGGCGGAGTATCGGAGAATCCCGTCGGGGCGGAGTATCGGAGAATCCTGCCGAGGCGGAGTATCGGAGAATCCCGTCGGGGCGGAGTATCAGAGAATCCCACCGGGGCGGAGTATCGGAGAATCCCGCCGGGGCGGAGTATCGGAGAATCCCGCCGGGGTGGAGAATCCTGCCGGGGTGGAGTATCGGAGAATCCTGCCGAGGCGGAGTATCGGAGAATCCCGTCGGGGCGGAGTATCAGAGAATCCCACCGGGGCGGAGTATCGGAGAATCCCGTCGGGGCGGAGTATCGGAGAATCCCGCCGGGGCGGAGTATCGGAGAATCCCGCCGGGGCGGAGTATCGGAGAATCCCGTCGGGGCGGAGTATCGGAGAATCCCGCCGGGGCGGAGTATCGGAGAATCCCGCCGGGGCGGAGTATCGGAGAATCCCGCCGGGGCGGTGTATCGGAGAATCCCGCCGGGGCGGAGTATCGGAGAATCCCGCCGGGGCGGAGGATCGGAGAATCCCGCCGGGGCGGAGGATCGGAGAATCCCGCCGGGGCGGAGGATCGGAGAATCCCGCCGGGGCGGAGTATCGGAGAATCCCGTCGGGGTGGTGTATCGGAGAATCCCGCCGGGCCGGAGTATCGGAGAATCATACCGGGGCAGAGTATCGGAGAATCCCGCCGGGGCGGAGTATCGGAGAATCCCGTCGGGGCGGAGTATCGGAGAATCCTGCCGAGGCGGAGTATCGGAGAATCCCGTCGGGGCGGAGTATCAGAGAATCCCACCGGGGCGGAGTATCGGAGAATCCCGCCGGGGCGGAGTATCGGAGAATCCCGCCGGGGTGGAGAATCCTACCGGGGTGGAGTATCGGAGAATCCTGCCGAGGCGGAGTATCGGAGAATCCCGTCGGGGCGGAGTATCAGAGAATCCCACCGGGGCGGAGTATCGGAGAATCCCGTCGGGGCGGAGTATCGGAGAATCCTGCCGGGGCGGAGTATCGGAGAATCCCGCCGGGGCGGAGTATCGGAGAATCCTGCCGGGGCGGAGTATCGGAGAATCATGCCGACGCAAAAGGTCGGATTATCAAAGTCTCTGGATTCTCCGGTATCCGGCGGGTGGGCCGTACCGGAACCGAGGAGTGGCGTGAACCACTCGGGCATCGGGCTGCCCGGAAGGTGCGGAAACCTCGGGGGCTAGACTGGTGCCGGAGGGGTTGGTGCCACGGCAACCGGTGCCCAAGGGCCTCCGCCGGCCGGAGCAAGTTGGCGAATGCGCGGGCGAGCCAGAAGGATCCAACATCATCCCAGCGTATGCGTAGGCGGGGTATTCTCTGCGCCAGCCATGGCAGAGCTTTACAGCGGCCGGAGTGGAGGGAAAGAGTGCCCCCACGGCACAGGCCCACCCGCAGTTCGGTCAGCCCCGATCGTGGGCCAGACCACCGTGGGGGCTCCCCCCGGGGCCAGATCCCCTTGTGCCCCCCCCCCCCCCCAGTGGACTCCGCAGGCTGCCCGCAGACTCAGGTCCCGCTGGTAAGAATCTTGTGTAATTTACGCTGGCGGGACCGGCTGAAAACGGGCGGCCGCTTGGCCCATCGTGGAGCGGAGAATCGCCTGGGGGGGCTGCTGCCAGCGGCCCTGACCGGCGCGACCTGATTCGCGCCCCCGCCAAAATACTGGTGCCAGAGGACTCGGCAGCCACCGTCGGGGTGGGATTCACGCTGCCCCCCCCGGCGATTCTCCTGCCCGGCGGGGGGTCGGACAATCCCGCCCTCTGTTTCTTCTGCCGATGTGGCTGACATCACATTCATTCACGTTATATTGCTTCTGCCATGTAAGAATTATGGGGCGAAGGTGGGGGGAGTGGCACTAGGTGCTTTCAGAGAGCTGGCGATTTGAACAACGATTGTACAGAAATAAAGCAGCAAATAGTGGAGACGAAGATCAGTACTCTCGACATAAGAAGTAAAATGAAAAGGGATGGGGCGCTGCATTGAGGGTTGTTGGAATGCCTAGCTCCAAAAGCAGTGGGAGCAACATCCATAATAATTTTAAAAGGGCAATGGATGGATAATTAAGAAAGAAACAATTGAAAGCATTCAGGGATCATAGAATCATAGAATTGACAGCGCAGGAGGACATTTGGCCAATCGAGTCTGCACCGGCTCTTGGAAAGAGCTCCCTACTTAAGACCACACCTCCACCCTATTCCCGTAACCCAGTAACCCCAGCTAACATTTTTTAGACATTAAGGGGCAATTTAATGCGGCCAATCCACCTAACCTGCACTTCTTTGAACTGTGGGAGGAAACCGGAGTACCTGGAGGAAATCCACGCAGACACGCAGAGAACGTGCAGACTCCGCACAGAGACCCAAGACGAGAATCAAACCTGGGACCCTGGGAGCTGTGAAGCAATAGTGGTAACCACTGTGCTGTTGATCACAATGACTTGGATAGCACGGTAGCATTGTGGATAGCACAATGGCTTCACAGCTCCAGGGTCCCAGGTTTGATTCCCGCTGGGTCACTGTCTGTGCGGAGTCTGCACATCCTCCCCGAGTCTGCGTGGGTTTTCTCCGGGTGCTCCGGTTTCCTCCCACAGTCCAAAGATGTGCAGGTTAGGTGGATTGGCCATGATAAATTGCCCTTAGTGTCCAAAATTGCCCTTAGTGTTGGGTGGGGTTACTGGGTTATTGGGATAGGGTGGAGGTGTTAAACTTGGGTAGGGTGCTCTTTCCAAGAGCCGGTGCAGACTCGATGGGCCGAATGGCCTCCTTCTGCACTGTAAATTCTATGATCTATGATAGCAGGAACAAATGTGACGGGCCGAATGGTGCCTTTTCTGGTGCTGTAAGATTCAGCTAGTAGCGAATTCTCTTTATTTCTGCTCTATAATCTTTCCTTTCCCAGTGATGTACAGCTTCCTGCCTGACAGCTTGTTGTTGGTTTCCGACTGGCTTGATGAATTCTCTCTCCTGTTAAGTGCTTTCATTAATTTCAGTAACACTCTGTGCGTTTATTAATTGCTCAGAGTGACAGATTTCATGATCCAAAAAGCCATTTTGCAGGAGGCTGTAATTGTGAAATTCTGGAACAGATAGACATTTGTTATCTTTTTAAACTAAACCTCAAGAGGTTTTAATTCCGAGTAGAAGCTGGAATATATTCCAGAGTTTGCTTTGAGGCGTTCTTCCATTTAAATAACATCGGCTGGCAGCGGTAGCGGGGGACTGGGAGTAATTAAAAGTGATTGGTATTATAAAGAGTAAGAGGTTAGTTCATCTTTCTCTGTGTAAGTGCACAGGGATATCTCGCAAGGGGCTGCACCAGCTTCTGCCCCAGGAGGGGTGACAAAGGAGGCAGAGCGAGGCTGGAGGAGTGGAGGGAATAATAATAATAATAATCACTTATTGTCACAAGTCGGCTTCAATGAAGTTACTGTGAAAAGCCCCTAGTCGCCACATTCCGGCGCCTGTTCGGGGAGGCTGGTACGGGAATTGAACCCGCGCTGCTGCTTTGTTCTGCGTTGCAAGCCAGCTATTTAGCCCAGTGTGCTAAACCAGCCCCGAGAACAGCTAAACCACCCCCGGAATTGATGGGGAGAGGTAGTTATTTATAGCGTAGTGTCGCACGGACATTGTTTGTCCCTTTGGGGATCATGGGGGAAGTGGTGGAAAGGTTCCAGAGCTGATTATCAGCCCGTGGAACCACCTTCTGAACACTCCTTCCATGACCAACAAGCCCTGGCATTGGAATTATAGAATCAAAGAATCATAGAATTTACATTACAGAAGGAGGACATGCGGCCCATTGAGTCTGCACCGACCCTTACAAAGGGCAACCCACTTAAGCTGACACCTCCATCCTCTCTCTATAACCCAGTAACCCCACCTAACATTTTTTGGACACTACGGGCAATTGATCATGGCCAATCCATGTAACCTGCATGTCTTTGGACTGTGGGAGGAAATCGGAGCACCCGGAGGAAACGCACGCAGACACGGGGAGAACGTGCAGACTCCGCACGGACAGTGACCCAAGCCTGGAATCGAACCTGCGACCCTGGAGCTGTGAAGCAACAGTGATAACCACTGTGCTACCGTGCCACCCCTGACTTGAACCCAAAGCTTCTGGTCCAGAGGTAAGGATGCTACCACTGCACCGCAAGGCAGTGAGGGAGAGGGAGGGAAATGACAGAAGGAGGATGGGAGAAGACGGAGATCCAAGAAAGAGGGGGGAACGAAGGAGTGGGAGGATGAAAAGAGAGGGAGATGGGAGCGAGGAGGGGGAGAAGGGGGTGATGGGAAGGGAGAGAGAGAAGACATGGGGAGAGGGACAGAAGGGGGGGAAGGGAAAGGCGGTGAAAGTAAAATGGAGGAGAGGCAGAAGGGTGATGGGGACCACAAGGAGCAGGTGAAGAGCATAGAGAGGGGGTCATGGGGGTCATCAGCATGGGGGTCATGGAGAGCCGTAGACATTTTTGGGGGAATGCCTTAGCATGTGGGGGGGGGGGGTTGCATGTGAACTTTTGAACTTTGCTTTTAAATGGTCCCCTCATGCGGAACATGGTTCATGACACATGTGAGGGGCCGTGAGCGATGACTCATTGAAAAGCTGGCCCAACACAGTTGCTTCCAGATGTGGAAGGGGAGGGAAGAATTGGGGATATATAGAAGTGGCTGGGGCAGCAGGGAGGCGAGCAGGTGGTGAAGATCAAGGAGAAATGGGATGAGGAGTTGGGAGGGGCGATCAATTGGGGAGTATGGAGTGAGGCACTGCGAAGGGTAAACGGGACCTCCTCCTGTTCAAGGATGAGCCTGATACAGTTTAAAGTGGAGCACAGGCTGCATATGACTCAGGCAAGGATGAGTGGGTTCTTTCAGGGTGTAGCAGATGAGTGTGAGAGGTGTGGACGGGGCCAACGAATCACACGCTCATGTTTTGGGGATGTGAAAAATTGGGAAGATTCTGGGCGGGAGTGTTCGTGGTCTTGGCTAGGATAGTGGAGGAGGAGGTGGTGGCGATATTTGGGGTCTCAGAGAAGCTGGAGCTCACGGACAGGAGGAAGGTCGATGTCGTGGCCTTCGCCTCTCTGATTGTACGGTGGCCAGTTTTACTGGAATGGCAGTAGGCACTGCCACGGGGGGTAGTGGCTCGGTTGGATGACCTGTATGACTTCCTGCGGTTAGAGAAGATAAATTATGAGTGAAGGGGCTCTGCAGAGGGGTTTGAGAATAGGTGAAGGGTGTTTGTGGTCATGTTTGAGGAGCTGTTCGTCGCGGGGTGGGGGGGGGGGGGGGGGGTGGTGAAAAAGGGGGAAAAAAAATTCAGACTGCATAGTTAATTGCTGGGAAGTATGTTTCCCAGTTTATGTGCTGTAACCTGTTTTGATACATGTTTGTAATAAAATACATTATAAAAAAAAAGAAATGCTGGCCCAACGCAAGAAGAGTCAAGGATGAGGACCTGCCAATCCCTGCCACGTTTTTCTCGAATGCAGGGTGAGGGCTCACAATCTGGACCAGGCTCCGATTTTAAAAGACACTCTGGAAGATTGGAAACCCAAGGAATAGGATTGGGAATTCCAGAATCCGGACCGTCCAGCCCAATGTTCCAGGCTGATAACCTTCAAAATTCTCATCCTTGTTTTCAAATCCCTCCATTGTTCCGCTCCTCCTTATCCCTATAACACCCTCACCCTCCCACCCCCCCCCCCCCCCACCCCCTCTACCCCGCCTTCCAGCCTGATGAGTATTGAGCTAGCTTTTATGTGGGGTTCCTCCCTCTTAGTTACGGCTCAGCCAAACACAAAAACCTGCTGTCACATCAAGTCTGGTGAAGAAGGCTTGATGTTCCAAGCTTGGTCAACGTACGAGGGAGAGTGATTTGGATAAATGCCAAAACCATTCTATTTTACACTGGTTCAGGTGCAACAGTGATACAATTTTCCAAAAATCAGTAGCCCACCCCAATTGCACTCGATCCAATCCTTTGGGCTGTCAACTTTACCTTGACCAATGAAGTTTACTTTAGACAGCATTGTGACTGTGTGATCGGCTCATGATTTAACCCCATATCGCCTGCTATCTGTTGTTTTCCAAGACTCTTGTATCCGCTATGTCTTATTCTCCCCTGTTCCCATGTTGCCTATCTCAGCCAGCTCCTGCCTATCTCATCGTTTGTCTGGGTGCAGGATGTTGAAGCTGGTTCTGCTTTGTACCATGGATTGTCTGAGACAGGCGGGCTGGATTCTCCGCAGCCCCCCCCGCCGACATCGCGTTTGGCGCGGGGGTAGAGAATCGATGTTCATGACCGGAGAATTGCTCATCCATGAATCATGGCGCGCGGCTGGGGGGCCATTGCCAGACACCCACCCAGCGATACTTCGCTCCCGACCAGCCGATTTCCCGTCGGCGTTGTTCTAACCACGTATGGCCGGTCAGACTCTCACGCGGCAGCTGCGGACTCAGTGAGTGGCTACCCTGGTGGGGGGGAGTCAGCACGGGGGGGGGGGGGGGCATTCGGGGTCACCGGGGTAGCAATCAGGCCGGTCCGAAGGGCCGTGGACCACTCCGGCGCCAGGCCCCCCCAAACGGAACAAATTCTCCGGCCCGTTTTTGACGCCGGGTTCCGGCGATCGCGCCGATTATCGGAGAATCCCGCCCCTTGTTTCTTCTTGATAGTCCGCGCTCCAAGTCCGCCATGGTCCCCGGCGCGGCCACTGGAGGCCACCGCCATACGCATGCGCGGACTCAGAACCGGAAGTGCGGGGGCCTGTATATGCAGCCAAAGCTGTGAGCTTCACGACGGGTGCTCGCCCCCTGCAGGTAAGTGAATTACTCTTTAGTTTTTGCAGGAAACTGGGGAGTGAAACGCCAGCGTTTTTATACCGGCATGGGGGACATAGCCCCATTTTTGGAGAATCCAGCCGGGGATGTTGGGGCTACTGATAAGAAGTGCGTATAGAGCTGGCTATGTTATTGCTGACCACAATATTTCTGTCTAATTCTGTTTGTCTTAAGAACATGGGCAAGTTAGTTAGCTTAAATCCCATCATGCATCGCGGCCACTGCTTTTAGCAAGAGTTTCAATGCTTGTGACTGCTATGTTCTAAAAATACATGTTTAATGGTTAATAATGATTACTGGGTATACTTCCTATGATTAGTCTCAAACCTCAATAAACTAACTTCTGTAGAACTATTCTAGTGTTATCTCAGCTGTCCGGTTTTAAGGGGTTTCATCTCAGGACACCCCCCCTTCACAGCCCACCAACTCTTCAAGATCTCCACCAGTTGTGCATGCCCGATTTTTAATTGCTCCACTAATGGTGGCGAGTCTTTAGCTGTCTAGGCTCCCAATCTCCGGAATTCCCTCTCTAACCTTCTCCTTGTCTCTCTCTCTCACTCTCTCTCCTTTAAGATACTCCTTCAAACCTGTCTCTTGGACCAAGCCACTGACTGCCTGTCTTAAAATCTGCTCATGTGGCTTGGTGTCAGAGTTTGTTTGCTGATGCTGTTATGCAGCCGCGTGGGAAATTTTATGAAGTTTAAGGTGCTCTATAAAGGGGCTGGTTTAGCTCACTCGGCTAAATCGCTGGCTTTTAAAAGCAGACCAAGCAGGCCAGCAGCATGGTTCGATTCCCGTACCAGCCTCCCCGGACAGGTGCTGGAATGTGGCGACTAGGGGCTTTTGACAGTAACTTCATTGAAGCCTACTCGTGACAATAAGCCATTTTCATTTCATTCAAATGCACGTTGTTGTTGTCGAGAGGCTGTGGGCCTCATCTGATGCTTCGTGTGGATACATCAGGGGCTGGGTTAGCTCACTCGGCTAAATCGCTGGCTTTTAAAAGCAGACCAAGCAGGCCAGCAGCACGGTTCGATTCCCGTACCAGCCTCCCCGGACAGGCGCCGGAATGTGGCGACTAGGGGCTTTTCACAGTAACTTCATTTGAAGCCTACTCGTGACAATAAGCGATTTTCATTTCATCAGCAACATGGGCAGCGAAGAATCAGGACAAGGATTTCCAAGTGAGTTACTGAGTGAAGGATGTGAAAGGAACTCCCATCGTAGCAGCTGCTGTCTGTTGCCGTTTGTGACGGAATATTAATCGATTTGTTATGAGTAGACACAGCTGACTCGAAATAGAAAGAAGCAGTTCTCTCGACTCAATGGATAATTGCTGCTCGTTTGGTTACTTTTCAGAGTGGGGGTGGTGAACAATGCACAACAGCTTACCGTGTCCCATAAACACACCGTAGAATATTTTTACACACAGGTGTTGCAGGTGTTCCACGGACTGGGTGCAAAATGCCATGCGGAGGCGTTTATGTCTGTTTGCACACCAGTCTGCGTCGGAGAGGGGCAGAGAGTAAGAGCCAGGGACAGAGGAGAGGGAGGGGAGTGGCACAGAGAGAAAAAGGGGAGAGAGGAAGAGGGACAGAGTGAGAGAGGGACAGAGGCAGAGAGGGGGAGACTGGGACAGAGAGAGGGCACAGCAACAGAGGGAGAGAGACACACAGAAAGTGAGAAGAACGGGACATTAAAATTGGAACGTTGGAACCAAAGTGAAACACATTGACATCCACCTGGGGGATTAATCAGACTTCACAGTCGTGCAGTTTCCAGTGCATGGAACCCAGTAAAGAAGAGCTACTAGCTGCTTGATAAGGTAAGCTGATCTCAACCATGAGTAACCATTGTGCATCTTTTCTACTCAGCAAAATAGAAGAGCAATTTGATTGTGTCAGAACATGCCCAATATATTTTGTTGCCAATTTCAAATTTGTATAAGGAACTGTACCAAAAGAAGACTGCAGAACTGATTTGAACAGATTTTATTTTCCACTTAAGGAGCAATTTAGCGTGACCAATCCACCCACCCTGCACATTTTTGGGTTGTGGGGGTGAGACCCACGCAGACACGGAGAGAATGTGCAAACTCCACACGGACAGTGTCCCAGAGCCGGGATCAAACCTGGGTCCTCGGCGCCGTGAGGCAGCAGTGCTAACCACTGCTCCATCGTGTTCCCCCCGGGCGTTTGACATAGATTGTGTACATTCTGGAGTCTCCTCACCCCTAGTGATGTCCCTGCAACCCATTATTCTTGGCTTTGTGGCATCAAATGATATTCCTGATCTCCCTTTTTCCCTTCTGTTGTGGGATAGAGGGTGGCACGGTGGCACAGTGGTTAGCACTGCTGCCTCACAGCTCCAGGGACACGGGTTCAATTCCGACCTCGGGTGGCTGTCTGTGTGGAGTTTGCGCATTCTTCCCGTGTCTGCGTGGGTTTCCTCCGGCTGCTCCGGCTTCCTCTCACAGTTCAGATTAGGTGGATTGGCCATGCTAAATTGCCCCTTAGTGTCCACAGGTTGGGTGGGGCCTAGGTAGGGTGCTCTTTCGAAGGGTCGGTGCAGCCTAAATGGGCCGAATGGCCTCCTCCTGCTCTGTAGGGATTCTATGATTCAGTATGGTTACCTGGTCCCATGCCCCAAGCGATCTACGTAAGCCTACGTTGGATTGTCAATGGGCTCTGTGGTGGCTTCATCACACTTGCATATTCCAGGGTGGAGCGTTGGGAGATCACAGCCGAAAGGAAAGGTCCCTGCCTGCTGCATTTCCCCCCTCCCCCCCAACCCCAAACCTTGCTCGTTGAGAAGTCGGTTGTAGAGACCCAGGTACTAGACCCATCGTGACCAGTTAACCCAGCACAGATCATGAATCGAGCTAAATTCTGCAAATGCTGGAAATATGAAATAGAATAAAAAGCAGAAAGTGCTGGAAAAAGTCAGCAGGTCTGGAAGCATCTGGGGAGAGGGAAGCAGAAGTTAACGTTTTGAGTGGGCAGAATTATTCCATGTCTTGTTCAGCAGGGAAAGAGAGATTGGAGTCTTTTAACAAAGTTAAATGGAAAACCCCCTTAATTGCCGGCAAGTTATTTCCGCAAGCACTGGAAATATGAGCAGTATCTGCCATTATTTACATTGAATTTACATAGAATTTACAGTGCAGAAGGAGGCCATTCGGCCCATCAAGTCTGCACCGGCTCTTGGAAACAGCACCCTACCCAAGCCCACACCCCCACCCTATCCCCATAACCCAGTAACCCCGCCCAACACTAAGGGCAATTTTGGACACTAAGGGCAATTTATCATGGCCAATCCACCTAACCCGCACATCTTTGGACTGTGGGAGGAAACCGGAGCACCTGGAGGAAACCCACACACACACGGGGAGAAGGTGCAGACTCCGCACAGACAGTGACCCAAGTCGGGAATCGAACCTGGGACCCTGGAGCTGTGAAGCAATTGTGCTAACCACTATGCTACCGTGCCATGATTACAGCACAGTGGTGCAGTGTTGCCTCTGCACCCTGAGAGTGCCGACGGAGTAAACGACTAACCTTGCGATCCGGCAAGAACAGATCATAGTTTCCGAATCTCAGAATTATGGTGCAGAAGGAGGCCATTCGGCCCATCGAGCCTGCACCGGGTCTCCACATGAGCAACGTGACTTAGTGCCGTTCCCCTGCCTTCTCCCCCAAATCCCCCCTGCACACTGTTTCCATTCAAACAATCGCCTAACGTTCTCTTGGTTACCTCGATTGAACCTACCTCCAGCACACTTTCAGACAGTGCGTCCCAGACCCCAACCACTCGTTGCGTGAAAACTTTTTTTTCTCACATCACATTTGCTTCTTTTGCAAATCACTTTAAAATCTACGCCCTCTCGTTCTTGATCCTTTCACAGGTGGGCGGGGGGGGGGGGGGGGGGGCTGCTGTGGAAGCTCAGTCATTGAGTTATGTTTAGAACAGAGATTGCTAGATTTTTGGCTACTGCGGGACTTGAGGGATACGGGGATAGCGGAGAAGGTGGAAGATCAATTGTGATCTTGTTGAATGGAGGAGCAGGATGGGTAGAATGGCCTTCTCGTGTTCCGGTGACTTTCGTTCTTAGGAGGTCCTTTTGACTTCGAGCGATGGTGCATTGTCGGCGATATTAGATGAGCTCTCTGTTATGTACCCCGCTTGATTCTGATGACAGGACAATATCAATAATTTTACAGACGGCTCAAGCCCCACTGGTTCCTGGGTGAGCAGAGGATCTGACTGGAATTATACTGAATGTTTGCCCCATGCGTTGTGAGGCTGGTGTTGCACAGGTACAAGGCAAGCCACCAGCTTCTGTTCAAACTGGTTTATTGTTGTAGCCGGCGACCTGACCGCAAACCAATAAAGCTTTAGTCATAACAGATTGTCAACGGTGTGGTGAATGTAACTCTGTAATTCACACTGTGATATATACATGAGACCGTACGATTGTAAGCGCAGTTGCGTTGCCTGACCACTAGGGGGAGTAGCTCTGGGAATTCTTAGGAGTTTGTACAGGGCTCCACCCTTGGCTCCGCCCATGGCTCCTCCCCCTGGACTGCTGTATAAATATCGATGCCCCGAGCCAGCCGACCAGTTCATCGAGAGTTCAACGTGTAACAGGCTGGCTCTGTAGTAAGTAGATTAAAACCACTGTTCATATCTCAAAGCACGTGTCTAGTGAATTGATGGTCTCATCAAACGGGCAGCTTTGTTTGTTGGGATTCGGAATGGATTAGGCTGCTTGCTGATTGGCTTCCATCCCGAGACTTCCAGCTTTCAATTCCACAATTCCTTCCCTTTCAGAACAGCAGAGTTGGATAGACTTGCTTCTGGATCTGGATTCTTTGGGGAGTTCTACATCCATGAGTGACGGAACTGAGAATAATTTAAACGTTCGGGCAACGACAGTTCCTAAGGTGCAACTTAGCAAATCTTAGGCGAAGGTGGAAGCTTTGAGGTGAATCCCGACCCCCTTCCTGTCCCCTGGGGCAATATAACCTTTGGCATTAGATACAATGAAAAAATATTGGGGAAATGTTATAAGTTTACAGGTGGGGGGGGAATTAATTGGGCAGCTCTGGCAAAGAGCCAGCACAGGGCCTATAGGCCAAATGGCCTCCCGTTGTGCCATATTATTCCATGGTGCTGCTTTCCAAAATTCAATGTAAATGTTCAAGTAGACACGACCATGTAGCGCAGTTACTGTTGTTATGTAGGTAAATGTACACAGTAACACTAAGTAACAGTGCCTTTAATGTACAAAGTGTCCAAGGTGTTTCACAGAGACGTACAGGAAACATGGGGAGCAATTCAGCCATCACATTCCACCCGGCAGGAGCCAGGCTCAATGGGCGAATCCCGCAAGAGGCCCCTGCTGGGCGCCAATTCAGTCAAAGATTTCCTGAGTGTGGGGCCCACTCTGCAATTATCTCCTTGAAGCCTTGAAGGGGGCTGGAGTATAAAAGAGGTGTTGCGGCAACTGGACAAAGTACGAGTGGGGCCGCATTCTGAATATTGTGCACAGTTTTGGTCCCCTTAATTAAGGAAAGGTATCTTACCATTGGAGGCAGTACATGATGTGTTGGGCTGGGTCTATGTGGACTGCGTTTGATGCAGTGTAGCGAGAGACAGACTTCCAACACTTGATGAGATGCAACACGATTTTATTTAACATCGAACTATTTTACATGTCCAACTGTGGGTTGATACTGTGCTGACTTGACTGGAGACCTGATCCTAACCTGACCAGACTTACTGACTACCACATAGTGTTAGCACTGGCTATGCTCATGAGCTCTGACTGTCTCAGAGGCTGGGTCCTGAGAGAGCGGGAAAACTGGTGCCCTCTGGCTTTATAGGGGCAGCAGGGTAGCATGATGGTTAGCATAAATGCTTCACAGCTCCAGGGTCCCAGGTTCGATTCCCGGCTGGGTCACTGTCTGTGTGGAGTCTGCACGTCCTCCCCCTGTGTGCGTGGGTTTCCTCCGGGTGCTCCGGTTTCCTCCCACAGTCCAAAGATGTGCGGGTTAGGTGGATTGGCTATGCTAAATTGCCCGTAGTGTCCTAATAAAAAGTAAGGTTAAGGGGGGGTTGTTGGGTTACGGGTATAGGGTGGATACGTGGGTTTGAGTAGGGTGATCATGGCTCGGCACAACATTGAGGGCCGAAGGGCCTGTTCTGTGCTGTACTGTTCTATGTTCTATAGTGGTCATGTCCTGTCTGGTGATTGGCTGTTGTGTTCTGTGTGCTTACTGGTCATCCTGTGTGTCAATCACTGCCTGCCTGCACTCCATCATATACCTGGATGTATATTATGACAGTACAGAGGAGGTTCACTAGGATGATCCCAGGTAAGGAGGGACTGCTATGTGGGGAAAGATTAAACAGGTTGGGTCTCTACTCCTTGGAGTTGAGAAGAATGAGCGGTGATGTGATTGAAACATATAAACTTCTTTGGGGTTTATCAGGGCAAATGTTGGGAGAATGTTTCCACCCATGGGAGAGTGTAGGACCAGGGGGCACAGACGCAGAATAAGGGGATGTTCATTTAAGACAGATTTGAGGAAGAAGTTTTTCTCTCCAAGAGTGGTGAATCTTTGGAATTCTTGACCCAGGGAGCTATGGAGGCCGAGTCCTTGAACATTTTCAAGGCTGAGATAGGTTTTTAATCAGTGGGGGACTTCAGGGTCACGAAGAGAAGGCAGGAAAGTGGACTTTAGGGTTAGATCAGCCATGATTATGAATTTGCGGAGCAGGCTTGAAGGGCCAAATGGCCTTCTCCTGTTCCTATTTCTTATGGTCTTACATTTAGTTTTGAACGTGAGAGCTATGCAGCTGGGTACTGGACAGATTCAGAGATAACGCTAATGGGAAAGCAGTCAGCAATCTGCTGTATACTCCATAGCTCCTATGGGCTTGTTTCACATGGCTGGAGGAGCACGATCTAGATCAGGGGTGGGCAAACTTTTCCGTGCAAGGGCCACATTCAGAAATTCACAATTTTATAGGGCCGCATAGTATATTAAGTAAAATAATTACTTCACCCGGTTATGATTCTGGGCGCCTCATATAGAACATAGAACAGGCCCTTCGGCCCTTGATGTTGTGCCGAGCAATGATCACCCTACTCAAGTCAATGTATCCACCCTATACCAGTAAGTAAACCAACAGCCCCCCCCCTATTAACCTTAAAAAATTTTTTTTAAAAATTAAAAAAAAAAAGAAATTTTAAAAAAGAATTTTTTTTTTTTTTAACGACTTGGTGGGCCGCATAAAGACCGGGCCCGCGGGCCGTAGTTTGCCCACCCCTGATCTAGATATTGTCACGCAGTCCAAGCAAGGAGCATCACACAACGGGAGAGTGTGATACCCAGCAAGATCCTCTCAAACAAAGCTAAGTTAACTCTGATAATAAAATCAGAGTTGTTCCATCATCATCTTGAGGTCACCATTGACCAGAAGCTGAACTCAACCAGCCATATAAACACTGTGACTATAAGTAGGTCAAAAATTGAAAATTCTGTGCTGAGTAAGTCACCTCTGGCCTTCCCAAAGCCTATCCACCATTAAGGGACAAATCAGGGGCTGGATTCTCCCCTACCCGGCGTGACGGAGGGTGCCGGCGTAGGGGAGTGGCGCCAACTACTCAGGGGTCGCGCCTCCCCAAAGGTGGGGAATTCTCCCCACCTTTGGGGGCCAGCCCCGCGCCGGAGCAGTTTTCATCGGTAGACTGGCGCAAACACCCGGCGCCGTCGGAAGCGGGGCTGGCCGAAAGGCTTTCGGCGGTCGGCGCATGCGCCGGCAGTGACGTCAGCGGCAGCTGGCCGCTGACGTCACTGCTGGCGCATGCGCGATGCGGGGTTCTCCTCCGCGTCCGCCATGGCGGAGGCCGTGGCGGAGCGGAAGGAGAAAGAGTGCCCCCACGGCACTGCCCCGCGGAGTGAGCAGGGGGCCCCGATCGCGGGCCAGGCCTCCGTGGGGGCACCCCCCTGGGTCTGATCGCCCCCCGCCCCCCCCAGGACCCCGTGGACCAGCTATAAGATGCACTGCAGCAACTCACCAAAGCTCTTTCGACAGCACCTTCCAAACCCGTGCTCTCTACCATTGAGAAAGACAAGGGTAGAAAATACATGGGAGCGCCACCGCCAACTCCCTCCCTAACAGCACTGTGGGTGTACCTACACCACATGGACATGAAAACCTGATCTCTCCTTTACGGACAGCCTTCTCAACCCATAAAGATAAAAGAACATGAACACAAAGCAAAGTTTACATGGAGATCCATTGAAGATGATTTCAGTGGTTAAGGCACAACTACCTTCCATGGTTGGGCACATAGGGAGCAAGAAGTTGAGGAAGGATCAAGGATTTGCTGCGTAGATATTTTCAAGAGTGACGTTTTGCAGGAATGGGTGTACAAACATATGAATTCAGAACAGAGTAGGCCATTCAGCCCCTCGAGCCTGCTCTGCTGTTCAACAAGACTGCGGATGATCTGAATGTGGCCTCAATTGACTGTGGCTCACTGGGTAGTGCTGTTGCCTCACAGCGCCAGCGATCTAGGTTCGATTCCAGCCTTGGGTGGTGGTCTGTGTGGAGATGGCATAATCTCCCCGTGTCCACGTGGATTTTCTCCGGGTGCTCCGGTTTCCTCCCACAGTCCAAAGATGTACAGTTGGATCTTGCTTCACCAGCTTAAATGGCAGGCGGCCTCCCCAGAGATCACAAAGATACCCAACCTTGTCTCCACCTCCCCTCAGGTTAATAGGTGTGATCACTGTTCCCTCAGGCCGGCTAACCATAAACTTATGTTCTGGTTCGGCCCCAAACCTATAAGCTTCTGGGCTTCATTATTTAACACCGTGTTGGAGATACGGTGTAGATTTGGATCCGTGTTCACTGCTGCCCATATGTGGGGTGTCGGATTCACCGGCGATTCAGTCTGGGGTAGAGGTGGATCCTGTCACCTTTGCCTCGCTGATAGCCCGGATGTGAATACTGCTTAGTTGTAGGTCTCCCACTCTGCCCTGTGCCTCTGCTTGGCTGGGGGGTGGTGTGATGTCAAACAACGATGAGCCAGAATACAGGAGGGAGATAGAGAAACTAGTGGCGTGGTGTGACGTCAACAATCTCCCCCTCAATGTCAGCAAAACTAAGGAGCTGGTCATCGACTTCAGGAAGCAAAGTGTCGTACACACCTCTCTCTGTATCAATGGTGCCTAGATGGAGATGGTTAGCAGCTTCAAATACCTAGGTGTGCACATCACCAACAATCTGTCCTGGTCCACCCAAGTCGATGCTACAACCAAGAAAGCACAACAGCGCCTATACTTCCTCAGAAAACTAAGGAAATTCGGCACGTCCACATTAACCCTTACCAACCTTTACAGATGCACCATAGAAAGCATCCTATCTGGCTGCATCACAGCCTGGTATGGCAACTGCTCGGCCACGTAAAGAACTGCAGAGAGTGGTGAACACAGCCCAGTCCATCACACAAACCCGCCTCCCATCCATTGACTCCATCTACACCTCCTGCTGCCTGGGGAAAGCGGGCAGCATAATCAAAGACCCCTCCCACCCGGGTTATTCCCCCTTCCAACCTCTCCCATCTGGCAGGGGATACAAAAATCTGAGAACATACACTGACAGATTCAAAGACAGCTTCTTCCCCGCTGTTACCAGACTCCTGAATGGTCTTCTTATGGACTGAACTGATCTCTCCACACATCTTCTCTACCGTGTAGCACTGCACTCTGCATGCTTCACCCAATGTCTATGTCTATGTATTTACATTGTGTATCTATCATATGTCCTATGTTTTTTCCATGTATGGTACTATCTGACTGGACTGTATGCAGAACAATACTTTCACTGTACCTCAGTTCACGTGACAATAAATGTAAATCTAAATGTCATTTCTGCATTTGGAGAAGGTCAGGTTCACCATCAGGGGGTTGGTGGACAGGTTCTATCCAAAATGGCAACCACTTATTTCCTTTTTTCAGGGGTTAGTCACTATCAGCTGTTCGGAGTGGTTGAGGATTCTGGGACTGTACTCACTGGAGTTTAGAAGGATGGGGGGGGGGCGACCTTATTGAAATTTACAGGATACTGTGAGGCCTGGATAGAGTGGACGTGGAGAGGATATTTCCACTTGTAGGAAAAACTGGAACAAGAGGGCACAATTTCAGACTAAAGGGACAATTCTTTAAAACAGAGAGGAGGAGGAGTTTCTTCAGCCAGAGGGTGGTGAATCTGTGGAACTCTTTGCCGTAGAAGGCTGTGGAGGCCAAATCACTGAGTGTCTTTCACACAGAGATAGACAGGTTCTTGATTAATAAGGAGATCAGGGGTTATGGAGAGAAGGCAGGAGAATGAGGATGATAAAAATATCAACCACGATTGATTGATCAATGGGCCGAGTGGCCTAATTCTGCTCCTATGTCTTATGGTCTAAGTTAGTTTTCGTATTTATGTTAATTAGGTATTATGTGGCTTTCCTCTTTTTTGTTTTTGACTGTAATACTTTACTTTTTTTCTGTTTGACTGTTTCGGGTCCGATTGATTATTATGAAAATCTTTTTAATAAACATTTTAAAAAATAAATTTAGAGTACCCAACTCATTTTTCCAATTAGGGGGCAATTTAGCATGGCCAATTGGCCTACCCTGCACATCTTAGGGTTGTGGGGGCGAAACCCACGCAGACACAGGGAGAATGTGCAAACTCCACACGGACGGTGACCCAGAGCTGGGATCGAACCTGGGACCCCGGCGCCGTGAGGCAGCAGTGCTACCCTCATTTTTTAATAAACATATTTTTAAAAAAAGAATCTGTCCACCTCGGTCTGAAAAATATTCAATCACCCAATCACCCTGCCTCTACCGCCATCTGGGGAAGAGTTCCAATATCTAATGATGCTCTGAGAGGAAATAAACTCCCCTCATCTCCAAGGTAAATGGGACACCCCATGGGCGCAATTCTCCGCACTCACGACGGTGCGGAGAATAGCGTGGCTCGTAAAATTTTACGGCCACGCTGGCCCGACGCCCTCCCGCTATTCTCCCCCCCCCCCACGCCCGACTCCCGATACGAATCGCTGCCGCCGTTTTTTTACGGCCAGCAGCGATTCTCAGCTGTCCGATGGGCCGAGTTCCCAGCCCTTTACGGCTGTTTTTACGAACGGCAAACACACCTGGTCTGGCCGTTCGTAAAAACGGCCGTAAACTCCCGATTTTTAAAACCATGGCACCAATTGGCACGGCAGTGCCACGGCCGTGCCAAGGGTGCCATGGGCCCGCGATCGGTGCCCACCAATCGCGGGCAGCGGGTCCGATGCCCGCGCACTCTTTGTCCCTCCGCCGCCCCGCTGTATCACTTCGCGGGGCGGCTGAGGGGCATCCCGGCCCGCGCATGCGCGGGTTGGAGTCTTCCAATCCGCGCCTGCGCGGCTGATGTCATATGACGCGTCAGCCGGCGCTAACTCTGGCAAGCGGGCTTAATGAAATTCGTTAAGCCCGCGATGCCGGAGTTTACGGCGGCGGCATGCTAGCCCCGACCGGGGACCAGAATCGGTTCCCGGTCGGGGAGGGGGAGGCTGGCGTCAAACCCGCCCGGATTTGACGCCAGCCTTACGATTTTTACCCCGATGGGAGAATCGCGCCCCATATTGTTATGCTGTGTCCACTAGTTCTGGTCTCTCCCACAAGGGGGCGCATCCTTCCAGCATTCGCCTGTCAAGTCCTCTCTGGATCTCATATTGTGCAATAGAATCATTTTCTTTTCATCTAACCTCCAGTGGAAATAGACCCAACCTAGTCAACCTTTCCTCATAGGCACCCCCATCCCAGCTATCAGCCTACAAACCTTTTTAATGCGATTAACGCATTTACATCACTTTTTAAATAAGGAGACCAAAACTATGACACATTACTCAGCCTGTAACGGAGTCCCCGATGTAGCGGAGAATTGCGTGAAAGACAAAGGGCTGGATTCTCCGAGGGGCCGGAGAATCGCCGGGGGGGCGGCGTGAATCCCGCCCCCGCCGGCTACCGAATTCTCCGGCGCCAGGGTTTTGGTGGGGACGGGAATCAGGCTGCGCCGGTCAGCTGCCGCTGGCAGCGCCCCCCCCCCGCCCCCCGGTGATTCTCCTGTCTGCGATGGGCCGAGCGGCCGCCATTTTGGGCTGGTCCCGCCGGCGTAAATTAGACCTGGTACTTACCGGCAGGACCTGGCTCTACGGGCGGCCTCCGGGGACCTCGGGGGGTGGGGGGAATCTGGCCCTGGGGGGGTGCCCCCATGGTTGCCTGGCGATCCGTGGGTGGGCCTGTGCCGTGGGGAACTCTTTTCTCCGCACCGGCTGCGGTGGACCCCCGCCATGGCCGATGCGGAGACGAACCTCCCGGCGCATGCGCTGGGATGACGCCAGTGCACGTGTCAACTTGCGCCGGCCGGCGGAGGCCCTTCGGCGCCGGTTGGCGTGGAGTCAACGCTGCCGGCGCCGGCCTAGCCCCTGAAGGTGCGGAGGATTCCCCGCGCACCCCGCCACGGAGGAAGGTGCAGAGGATTCTGCACCTTCCGGGCAGCCCGACGCCGGAATGGTTCACACCGCTCCTCGGCACCGGGACCGCCCGCCCCGCCGGGAGAATCCCGGCCAAAATTGGGGATGGGCGGCAGTCCTCAATCCCGTGTCGATGCTCCAGGCCACCGCTGGTGACGGCTTCGTTCCCTGGATGTAAATGGGTAATTTGAACCCATTTGTATCCCATAGACGGGCTGGACACCTGATTTCCCAAACCTTGGTGATGCTCCAGCCCTCAAGCTGGGAGTCACACGGGTGTAAATTGATACAAGTATTTTTAAGCTTGGTCCTAACGTGGTGCACCTCATGGTGGGTCAAGGGTTATGTATTTAATGTCGGTGCCCCCCCAAAGTCCATCAAAGTGTCCCCTCCCTCCACAGTGCAAATCCTGCCCACCCAGTCCCCCATCAAATCCCCTTCTCAGAGAGCCCGGGCGGCATGGTGGCACAGTGGTTAGCATGGCTGCATACCAGCTCCAGGGACCCGAGTTCGATTCCCGGCTTGAGTCACTGTCCGTGCGGAGTTTTCACTTTCTCCCTGTGCCTCCATGTGTTTCTTCTAGATGCTCCAGTTTCCTTCCATAGTCCAAAGATGTGCAGGTTAGGTGGATTGGCCATGATAAATTGCCCCTTAGTGTCCAAAAGGTTAGGTGTGGTTACTGGGTTTACGGGGATAGGCTGGAGGCATGAGCCTCAGGAGGTCTTTCTAAGTGCTGTCTCGATAGGTCGAATAGCCTCCTCTGCACTGTAAATTCTATGATTCTATTATATCAGAGAGCTCCTATATTAGAGAGCCCACTATCAGAGAACTCCTCATATCAGAGACTCCCCCATCATCTCAGAGACCCCCATCAGAGAACCCTGCCTGGAAGCTAAAGAGCAGTCCAGGCAGAAACATGAAAAATCCCTGTTTTGTTACTTTCCAGTCCCTTACACCTGCTGCCTCAGACAGAGGTGTAGAAAGCTGCAGCTGTTACTGCATTAAAAAGTCAAAACGCATCACAAGGCTTTAAACCTCCTCAGATCTTTTGATCTGGGAGACTTCTATTTACTTTCAAAGAGAAATAGCTTTTAGTAGGCTATAATTGACAGGGTAATAACTTCCAGGCAGCCAGGTGCCTGTATTGTTTATTTTCATCTCCATTGATGCTTGAATGCATCTCAAGTGCCCTACTGGGAAGCTAACCACAAAGTTTATAAAGATCGAGGAGATAAGTGCTTTCACTTTCTCTTTTTCTCAGCAGAAAGCACTTAACTGCTTTTTGTGTAATGACGACCTGTTATTCATAGCTAGGAGAAGGGAGATGGGTGGGGGGGGGGGGTGGTTTCTTATATGGGGAATCACTGATATGGGGGATTGATGGGGTGTGTGTGGGTGGCCACCTTCATGCATGCTTTTGGGGGGTGTGTAACCCAACAATGTTATGGTGGTATTGGTGGGAGAAGAGAGGGCTAGATTCTCCGTTTCTGCTGATATGTGCTGCCAACAGCAGAGCACGTGTGTTTTTTTTATGACCAAAATCTCGGCGTGAAACCCACACCGATTCTGGGACTGGTGAGGGGTTACCACCGGTGCAGAGTGAAATCCTCACCTTCCATGCCGAAAATGGCTGGTGAATGGCCAGGTCCCAGGCCGCACATGAGCACGGCTGATGACCTGCTGCGGTCACGCCATACATCAATGTGCTGGCAGTGTGCGGACCCAACCCGCCATCCGCGACCCCATAGCCCACCCCCTGGCCACAACCCACCCATCCCCCCCAGCCCTCCCAGAAGCCCCTCTGGCCAGAGGCACAGATCCCGGCTGAGTGAGGCGGCGCTGGACACAGCCTACAGCCGCCACTTCGGGTTCACGATTTGTGTGACCACGCGTGGCCTGAGCCATCGGGAACCCGGCCCATCGGAGGCAGAGCATCGTGGGTGGGCTGGCCAATGATGAGCCAATGCCGTTGAATAAGCGTGCTGTGCGCATCACGATGATACCATTTCAGAGGGGGCAGAGCATAGCTAGCCATCGTCAAACTGCCGCTGGCCCCAATTTCGGTGTCAGAGCCCATTCTCCGCCTTATCGCCGAACACAATTTTGGGGTTGGGCAAAGGAGAGTACTGCCCATTGTCTGCCAAATGGAGAATCCTGGCCATGGACTCACCAATGCCTTGTAGCTGTAGCAAAACATCACATGAGTGTTAGATCAGCCATTAAATAATTAAATGCCGGGCAGCACAGAGAAATCCCTCCTTCTTGTCAGCCAGCACAGCGCCGAAGTCCCAGGTTCGATCCCGGCTCTGGGTCACTGTCCGTGTGAAGTTTGCACATTCTCCCCGTGTTTGCGTGGGTTTCGCCCCCACAACCCAAAGATGTGCGGGCTCGGTGGATTGGCCACGCTAAATTGCCCCTTAATTGGAAAAAATGAATTGGGTACTCTAAGTTTATAAAAAAAATAAAATAAAAAATAAATAATTAAATGCCGCAGCAGGCTTGAAAGGCTGAATAGCCTTCTCCTCTTCCTATTTCTCATGGTCTTATCTCTACTTTTATATTCCATTCCCCTTGCAATAGGCAACGAGATTCCATTTGCCTTCCTAACCATTTGCTGTACCGACTTATTATGATTCATGTACCAGGACACCCAGGTCCCTCTGTACCTCAGAGTTCCATTCAAATAACATGCTGCTTTTCTCTAATAATATAATAACCTTTATTGTCACAAGTCGGCTTACATTAACACTGTAATGAAGTTACTATAAAAATCCCCTAGTCACCACATTCCGGAGCCTGTTCGGGTACACTGAGGGAGAATTCAGAATGTCCAATTCACTTAACAGTACGTTTTTCAGGACTTGTGGGAGGAAACCAGAGCACCCGGAGGAAACCCACGCAGATACGGGGAGAACATGCAGACTCCACACCGACAGTGACCCAAGACGGGAATCGAACCTGGGACCCTGGAGCTGTGAAGCCATAGTGCTAACCACTATGCTATCTGGCTCCCTATTCTTGCTGCTAAACCAGACAAGATCACACTTTCCCACATTATATTGGATGATTGAAATATTCCATCGTGTGCTGGCTGACAAGAAGGAGGGATTTCTCTCTGGCCCATTATGGCTGCTGAGTTGAGGGAGTAAAAGCTTGATAGTCGTAGGAGTGTCGCATTGATAGTGTTACAGTACTAGAACAGACCCCAATTTATGTCAGAAAACCGGAAACGACCTCAACAATTTTTCAATTTGTACAACTGTGAGGAAAAGATATTTCATCCCAGGAGTAGTTCCACTGACAAATAGCGATATTTTATTTTAAACTACAATAACATCACAAAAAATAGCTTTTCAATTAACTGTTGAACAATTCTGAGAATAAATGAATCTCTTTAACTCCTAACTTGTACATTCTCTACCATAAATTAAGCAAAACCCATTACAGATCAAAAGCCACAGTAAATTAAGTTAGCAAATTGCTGTATTATTTTAAATTAAGGGTCAATTTTAGCATGTCCAATCCGCCTAACCTGCACATCTTTGGGTTGTGGGGGGTGAGACCTATGCAGACACAGGGAGAATGTGCAAACCCCACAGTGACCCAGGGCCGGTATCAAACCTGGGTCCTCAGCGCCGTAGGCAGATGTGCTAACCACTGCACCACCGTGCCACCCTACTTGCTGTACTCTTAGAACATAGAACAGAACAGTACAGCACAGAACAGGCCCTTCGGCCCTCGATGTTGTGCCGAGCAATGATCACCCTACTCAACCCCAAGTATCCACCCTATACCCGTAACCCAACAACCCCCCCTCCCCTTAACCTTACTTTTAAGGACACTACGGGCAATTTAGCATGGACAATCCACCTAACAAGCACATCTTTGGATCTTGTGTATAGATTTCCTGGAAATTTCCTGGAAATACTGCTTGGAGAGAGGGAGAGAGGCCCTTTCAGAGACAGCCTGCAAATCCTTTTGGCTTTGTCGGACTAAATATCCTACATCCAAAACTGTTTGCTACGGACCTGGCCCCTCCAATTAATTACCTCATCACTATCCCACTCAGATCCCCTGACCTTAACCTAAGTCTAAACACAATGTCTCAAAATGATCCATTCTCCATGGAATCCATTAGTTCAATTAGGCATCTCTTTGTAAAGAAGTACTTGGTTGGAATGAATGATGATCTCACTTTTACGGCATCTTATTTGCAGTTTGAGCAGACCCGCCGCCTGCCTGTATGTTAAAGCAGAATTTTTAATAACATTAATGCAACAAATATATATATAAAATACAATCTATGTAAAAATTCTCTACATTTATCACAACAGCCTGTCGGACATTGCTGCTCTGACTTGCTGCGTCAGAGATTGGCAGCATAATCCCTCACTAAGGTATCCACTCTCTCTGCTGACTGCCTGGGGGGTTTTGTCGAGTGGAACCGAGTGGCGTTCTCTGAGTGGATAAGTTGGTAGTTCTTGTGTTGTTAAATTCTTCTGTCAGCTACTCCAATAGAATCAGCTTATTCAGCAGCTTATTCACAGTCACAGGATGTTATTTGTCATTAACAAAGGGAGAACAGTAACAGGTTTGGATCTTGTATATTACATAAGGTATGTTATTACAGATATGAGTACAGTATTGTTACTAAAAGGACAATTAGAAATAATAAGATATTTTTGATAAAATTGCATGAAGGACTCAAATGATGATCAAATTGACATTTCTTCATAATCACCAGCAGGTGGCGGCGGTTCATCACACCAGGAGTTTGTAAAATTCCTTTAACTTAAAGCATTGATATTTTGGATGTGCACATGAGTGCAGACAACTCACGTGCAAATGGCACTTTAAGTCATAAAGTGTATTTATTGTTAATGTTGTCGCTATTGCTGTATCAATGATGCTGAAACGGATGGAAAATGGTGTCAGTAGAATAAAGAGTGAGCAATTGGAAAATTGTTTTTTAAAATATGTATTTGTTCATAGGATGTGGGCGTTGCTGGCTAGTCCAACATTTATTACCCAATTGTCCTTGAGAAGGTGGTGGTGAGCTGCCTCCTTGAACCCCTGCAGTCCCTGTGGTGTAGGTACATCCACAGTGCTGTTAGGGAGGGAGTTCCAGGACTTTGACCCAGCGACATTGAAGGAACGGTGATTTAGCTCCATGTCAGGAAGGTGAGTGACTCGGAAGGGAGCTTGCTGGTAGCGGTGTCCCCATTTGTCTGTTGCCCTTGGCTTCTAGGTGGTAGAAGTTGTGGGTTTGGAAGGCGTGCCGAAGAACCCTGGATGAGTTCTTTCAGTGCATCTTGTAGATGGTACACGTGGCTATCGCAGTGCATCGGCGGTGGAGGGAGTGGATGTTGAAGGAAATGGACGGTGTGTTAATCAAGCAGGGCTGCTTTGTTCTGGATGATGTTGAGCTCGAGTGTTGTTCATCCAGGCACATGGAGAGTATCCCATCGCACTCCTGACTTGTGCCTTGTAGATGGTGGACAGGCTTTGGGGGATCAGGAGGTGAGTTTCTCTCCGCAGGATTCCCAGCCTCTGACCTGCTCTTGTAAACACAATGGGCGCGATTCTCCCAGAGAGGGAGAAATCGTAAGGCTGGCGTCAAATCCGGGCGGGTTTGACTCCAGCCTCCCCCTCCCCGACCGGGAACCGATTCTGGTCCCCGGTCGGGGCTAGTATGCCGCCGCCGTAAACTCCGGCATCGCGGGCTTAATGAATTTCGTTAAGCCCGCTTGCCAGAGTTTGCGCTGGCTGACACGTCACGTGACGTCAACCGCGCATGCGCGGATTGGAAGACTCCAACCCGCGCATGCGCGGATGACGTCATCGCGCATTTGCGCGAAACCCGCACATGCGCGGGCCGGGATGCCCCTCAGCCGCCCCGCGAATTGATACAGCGGGGCGGCGGAAGGACAAAGAGTGCGCGGGTATCGGACCCGCTGCCCGCGATCGGTGCCCACCGATCGCGGGCCCATGGCACCCTTGGCACGGCCATGGTACTGCCGTGCCAATCGGTGCCATGGTTTTAAAAATCGGCACTTTACGGCCGTTTTTACGAATGGCCAGACCAGGTGTGTTTGCCGTTCGTAAAAAACAGCCGTAAAGGGCTTAGAACTCGGCCCATCGGCCAGCTGAGAATCGCTGCTGGCCGTAAAAAAACGGCGGCAGCGATTCGTGTCGGGCGTGGGGGGGGGGGGGGGGGGGGGGGGAGAATAGCGGGAGGGCGTCAGACTACCGTGGCCGTAAAATTTTATGAACCCCGCTATTCTCCGCACCGTCGTGAGTGCGGAGAATTGCGCCCAATATTTATACGGCTGATCTAGTTTGGTTTCTGATCAATGGTAACCCCCAGGATGTTGACTGTGTGGGATTCAGCGATGGTAATGCTGAACGTCATGGAGCAATGGTTATATCCTCTCTTGCCAGAGATGGTCATTGCCTGGCACTTGTGTGGCGAGAATGTAACTCAAACAATTTACCACAAAAGATGGCAGCTGATTTACTGCCTCTGAATGCAAACTGAATAAAATTCAGCCGTAAAGCTTTATTAATTATGCTTCTGTGCAGATTACAATTTTCTTCCACCCGTGGAGATGTAAAGTTATTAAAGTTTAAAACCAGGAAGTTTTTGATTCTAAACGTTGACCTTCCCAACCAGGGTTCTGATTGTATTGGCAAAATGCTGAAACATAGTTCTCACAGTTTGATGCTATCCAATTCACTCAGTGGCTCGATTCCACTCATTTCCTTCACCGCACTGAGAGCCATATGGAAAAGTTTATTTCTGTGCCCAAAATTATTTAGGCTGTTGCAAAACAGGCTGGTGTACCCCAATCCAATGAGGATAATAAATAGTTCAGCAGAGATTTATTTTAAATATCATTTTCAATCATTTCAAATGTGGTCACTGGCAGCTGAAGGATTGGACACTTGTTAAATCCTTGGTAAATCCTTTATTTTGCTGATAAACATCTTTTGCAGATGCACCATAGAAAGCATCCTATCTGGCTGCATCACAGCCTGGTATGGCAACTGTCCGCCCCAGGACTGCAAGAAACTTCAGAGAGTTGTGAATACAGCCCAGTCCATCACACGAACCGGCTCCCATCCATTGACTCCATCTACACCTCCCGCTGCCAGCATAATCAAAGACCCCCTCCCACCCGGCTTACTCACTCTTCCAACTTCTTCCATCGGGCAGGAGATACAAAAGTCTGAGAACACGCACGAACAGACTCAAAAACAGCTTCTTCCCCACTGTCACCAGACTCCTAAATGACCCTCTTATAGACTGACCTCATTAACACTACACCCCTGTATGCTTCCCCCGATGCCGGTGTTTATGTAGTTACATTGTGTACCTTGTGTTGCCCTATTATGTATTTTCTTTTATTTCCTTTTCTTTTCATGTACTTAATGATCTGCTGAGCTGCTCGCAGAAAAATACTTTTCACTGTACCTTGGTACATGTGACAATAAACAAATCCAATCCAGTCCAATCCAATCCAATAAGCTCATTTTTAGCTTTTCTCAATAAAACTGATCCAGGTTGACATTCTCGAGAACTCTGAGAAACACGTTACCTGAACTAGCAGACACAGTTGAATATTAATGGGTCTCCAATGTAAGACGGAGATGGGAATGATTATTCTTCTCTCCAAGGGTTGTGAAGGGTCCAGGAATATTTTCAAGGTAGACAGATTCTTGGCTAACAAGGGGGTCAGAGGTTATGGGGGAGCAGAAAGGGGCATAATGTGGAGTTGAGGGCACAATCAGACTGGTTATGATTCTATTGAACGGCAGAGAGGCACGAGGGTGCCGAGTGGCCTCCTACTGCTTCTTGTTCGTAAGTTCGCATGTTCGTCTGTATCTTTTAATACAAAACACAGCCCTCCCCCGAATCTATTCTATTAAGCTGTCCAATCATATTAGTTCATGGTTATGCAAATGATATTGAATCAGTGGCTTGACCTGTAGCCGATTTAGTGGAAGGGGGTCAGTTAGCTCAGTCGACAGGACAGCGGGTTTGTGGTGCGGATCGAGGCCAGCAACAAGGGTTCAATCCCCGTACCGGCTGAGGTTACCCATGCCAACTCCACATTACACCCCCCCCCCCCCCCACCGCCCCCCCATCCCCTGCCTGAGGTGTGGTGGCCCTCAGATTAAATCACCACCAGTCAGCTCTCCCGCTCAGAAGGGGAGAGCAGCCTATGGTCCTCGGGGACTGCGGCGGCTTCGTTCAGTGGACTTTTCCGCACATTGTTGTCCGCGGGGAAGCCCAACTCCCGGGTTTCTAACTTGACGGGCTCAGTCTGACTTCACCTCCCTCTGATAGTTCAAATCTTTATTTAGCAACACCTCTCACATTAGGCAGAACAAAAGAAATGCACTGGTTTTCAAACTCTGATTTGTAATCTCCACAAACAAGATGAACTCATTTCAACACGGAGACTTCATGATAAATATGACTCAATGACAAAGTGGAATTGGAGACGAAGCCTAACGCTTAAAAACCTGCCCTCACCCTCCACTCTCAATACAACCCTTCAGCTGTCACTGGGGTGCGGAGAAGCAGACACTCCAGCTGATTTATATGCAGGGACTAAGGATCAATATAAATCTTCTACTAGTCTTGGCAAATATCAGCTCATTCAGCACAAAAACAGGACTGAATACTGGGACCGCTGTGTGTGTGACTCAAATAGACACTGAATAAACTTGCTGAGCCCCATGACAGCTGCAAATAGCAAACTTAACCCTATTAACACTGGGACAAAGATATAACACTGAGACAGGATATAACACTGGGCTAAGGATATAACACTGGGACAAAGATATAACACTGGGACAAGGATATAACACTGAGACAGGATATAACACTGGGCTAAGGATATAACACTGGGACAAGGATATAACACTGGGACAAGGATATAACACTGAGGCAAGGATATAACACTGGGACAAGGATATAACACTGGGCTAAGGATATAACACTGGGACAAGGATATAACACTGAGACAAGGATATAACACTGAGACAAGGATATAACACTGAGACAGGATATAACACTGGGCTAAGGATATAACACTGAGACAAGGATATAACACTGGGCTAAGGATATAACACTGGGCTAAGGATATAACACTGGGACAAGGATATAACACTGAGACAGGATATAACACTGGGACAAGGATATAACACTGGGACAAGGATATAACACTGGGACAAGGATATAACACATGGGTGACGAAGGGATATAACATCGGATACAGGATATAACCACTGGGACTAGGATAACACTGGAGACGAAGGATATGAACACTTGAGTACAGGGATATACACTGGGACAAGGCATATAACCACTGGACAAGGATATAACACTGGGACACAGGCTCTAACACTGAGGACAAGGTATACTAACATGGAGACCAAGGATATAACACTGGGACTAGGATATTAACACTGGAGACAAGGATATAACATTGGGACAAGGATTATAACACTGAGACAGCATATCACACTTGAGGACAAAGGATATAACCACTGAGGACAAGGATATATACACTGGGACAAGGAATATAAACTTGAGACAAGGACTATAACACTGAGGACACGGATATAACACTGGGTACAGGATATAACACTGGGACAGGATATAACCCTGGGACAAGGATATAACACTGGGACAAGGATATAACACTGGGAAAGGATATACACACTGGGACAAGGATATAACACTGGGACAAGGATATAACACTGAGACAAGGATATAACACTGAGACAAGGATATAACACTGAGGCAAGGATATAACACTGGGACAAGGATATAACACTGGGACAAGGATATAACACTGGGACAGGATATAACACTGGGACAAGGATATAACACTGAGACAAGGATATAACACTGGGACAGGATATAACACTGAGACAAGGATATAACATTGAGGACAAGGATATAACACTGGGACAAGGATATAACACTGAGACAAGGATATAACATGGAGACAAGGATATAACACTGGGACAAGGATATAACACTGAGGACAAGGATATAACACTGGGCTAAGGATATAACCACTGGGACAAGGATATAACACTGGGACAAGGATATAACACTGGACAAGGATATAACACTGGACAAGGATATAAACACTGGGACAAGGAGTATAACACTGGGACAAGGATATAACACTGGGACAAGGATATAACATTGAGACAAGGATATAACACTGGGACAAGGATATAACACTGAGACAAGGATATAACACTGAGACACGATATAACACTGAGACAAGGATATAACATGAGACAAGGATATAACACTGGGACAAGGATATAACACTGGGACAAGGATATAACACTGGGACAAGGATATAACACTGGGACAAGGATATAACACTGAGACAAGGATATAACACTGGGACAAGGATATAACACTGGGACAAGGATATAACACTGGGACAAGGATATAACACTGGGACAAGGATATAACAGGAACAAGGATATAACATGAGACAGGATATAACACTGGGACAAGGATATAACCTGGGACAGGATATAACATGAGACAAGGATATAACACTGGGACAAGGATATAACATTGAGACAAGGATATAACATGAGACAAGGATATAACACTGGACAAGGATATAACATTGAGACAAGGATATAACACTGGGACAAGGATATAACACTGAGACAAGGATATAACACTGGACAAGGATATAACACTGAGACAAGGATATAACACTGGGACAAGGATATAACACTGGGACAAGGATATAACACTGGGACAGGATATAACACTGGGACAGGATATAACACTGAGACAAGGATATAACACTGGGACAAGGATATAACACTGAGACAAGGATATAACACTGGACAAGGATATAACACTGGGACAAGGATATCACCTGAGGACAAGGATATAACACTGGGACTAAGGATATAAACACTGAGGACAAGGATATAACACTGGGACAAGGATATAACACTGAGGAAGGATATCACACTGAGACAAGGATATAACACTGAGGCTAAGGATATAACACTGAGCAAGGATATAACACTGGGACAAGGATATAACACTGAGGCAAGGATATAACACTGGGACAAGGATATAACACTGAGACAAGGATATAACACTGAGACAAGGATATAACACTGGGACAAGGATATAACACTGGGACAAGGATATAACACTGAGGCAAGGATATAACACTGAGACAATGATATAACACTGGAACAAGGATATAACACTGGAATAAGGATATAACACTGGGACAAGGATATAACACTGGGACAAGGATATAACACTGGGACAAGGATATAACACTGGGACAAGGATATAACACTGGGGAAAAGGATATAACACTGGGACAAGGATATAACACTGGACAAGGATATAACACTGGGACAGGATATAACACTGGGGATAATAAACACTGGGACAAGGATATAACACTGGGAACAAGGATATAACACTGAGACAAGCATATAAACTGGGACAAGGATATAACACTGAGGACAAGTATATAACATGGGACAAGGATATAACACTGGGACAAGGATATGACATTGAGGCAAGGATATAACACTGGGCTAAGGATATAACACTGGGACAAGGATATAACAATGGGACAAGGATATAACACTGAGGACAAGGATATAACACTGCGGCTAAGGATATAACACTGGGACAAGGATATAACACTGGGACAGGATATAACACTGAGGCAAGGATATCACACTGAGACAAGGATATAACACTGGGACAAGGATATAACACTGGGACTCGGATATAACACTGAGACAAGGATATAACACTGAGACAAGGATATAACACTGAGGCAAGGATATAACACTGGGACAAGGATATAACACTGAGACAAGGATATAACACTGAGACAAGGATATAACACTGAGGCAAGGATATAACACTGGGACAAGGATATAACACTGAGGCAAGGATATAACACTGAGACAATGATATAACACTGGAACAAGGATATAACACTGGAATAAGGATATAACACTGGGACAAGGATATAACACTGGGACAAGGATATAACATTGGAACAAGGATATAACACTGGGACAAGGATATAACACTGGTTCAAGGATATAACAGTGGGACAGGATACAACACTGAGACAAGGATATAACACTGAGGCAGGGATATAACACTGAGGCAATGATATAACACTGGGACAAGCTAATAACACTGAGACAAGGATATAACACTGAGTCAAGGATATAACACTGGGACAAGGATATAACACTGGGACAAGGATATAACACTGAGACAAAGATATAACACTGGGACAAGGATATAACACTGGGACAGGATATAACACTCGGACAAAGATATAACACTGGGACAAGGATATAACACTGGTACAGGATATAACACTGGGACAAGGATATAACACTGGGACAAGGATATAACACTGGACAAGGATATAACACTGGTACAAGGATATAACACTGGTACAGGATATAACACTGGGACAAGGATATAACACTGGGACAAGGATATAACACTGGGACAAGGATATAACACTGGGACAGTATATAACACTGGGATAGGATATAACACTGGGACAAGGATATAACACTGGGACAAGGATATAACACTGAGACAGCATATAACACTGGGACAAGGATATAACACTGAGACAAGGATATAACACTGGGCTAAGGATATAACACTGGGACAAGGATATAACACTGGGACAAGGATATAACACTGAGACAAGGATATAACACTGGGCTAAGGATATAACACTGGGACAAGGATATAACACTGGGACAAGGATATCACACTGAGACAAGGATATAACACTGGGACAAGGATATAACACTGGGACAAGGATATAACACTGGGACTCGGATATAACACTGAGACAAGGATATAACACTGAGACAAGGATATAACACTGAGGCAAGGATATAACACTGGGACAAGGATATAACACTGAGGCAAGGATATATCACTGGGACAAGAATATAACACTGGGACAGGATATAACACTGAGACAATGATATAACACTGGAACAAGGATATAACACTGGAATAAGGATATAACACTGGGACAAGGATATAACACTGGGACAAGGATATAACATTGGAACAAGGATATAACACTGGGACAAGGATATAACACTGGTTCAAGGATATAACAGTGGGACAGGATACAACACTGAGACAAGGATATAACACTGAGGCAGGGATATAACACTGAGGCAATGATATAACACTGGGACAAGCTAATAACACTGAGACAAGGATATAACACTGGGACAAGGATATAACACTGGGACAGGATATTACACTGGAACAAGGATATAACACTGAGTCAAGGATATAACACTGGGACAGGATATTACACTGGAACAAGGTTATAACACTGAGACAAGGGTATAACACTGGGACAAGGATATAACACTGAGTCAAGGATATAACACTGGGACAGGATATTACACTGGAACAAGGTTATAACACTGAGACAAGGGTATAACACTGGGACAAGGATATAACACTGGGACAAGGATATAACACTGAGTCAAGGATATAACACTGGGACAAGGATATAACACTGGGACAAGGATATGACACTGAGGCAAGGACATAACACTGGGACATAACACTGAGGCAAGGATATAACACTGAGGCAAGCATATAACACTGAGACAATGATATAACACTGGGACAAGGATATGACACTGAGGCAAGGATATAACACTGGGACAAGGATATAACACTGGAACAAGGATATAACACTGGGACAAGGATATAACACTGGGACAAGGATATAACACTGGGGCACGATATAACACTGAGACAAGGATATAACACTGAGGCAAGGATATAACACTGAGGCAAGGATATAACACTGGGACAAGGATATAACACTGAGACAAGGATATAACACTGGGCTAAGGATATAACACTGAGACAAGGATATAACACTGGGACAAGGATATAACACCGGGACAGGATATAACACTGAGACAAGGATATAACACTGGAGACAAGGATATAACACTGAGGCAAGGATATAACACTGAGACAAGGATATAACACTGAGGCAAGGATATCACACTGAGACAAGGATATAACACTGAGACAAGGATATAACACTGGGACAAGGATATAACACTGGGACTCGGATATAACACTGAGACAAGGATATAACACTGGGACAAGGATATAACACTGGGACAAGGATATAACACTGGGACTCGGATATAACACTGGGACAAGGATATAACACTGGGACAAGGATATAACACTGAGACAATGATATAACACTGGAACAAGGATATAACACTGGAACAAGGATATAACACTGAGTCAAGGATATAACACTGGGACAAGTATATAACACTGGGACAGGATATTACCGGAACAAGGATATAACAC